>NC_142521.1:32753464-32948464 GCF_964205215.1 Stylophora pistillata | reverse complement strand
AACGTTTTTAATAAAAGAATTATTCCACTCGCGCTTGTTGGATATGAGATGATTATAGCCAACTCGGCGCTACACACCTCGTTGGCTATCCATCATCTCATATCCAATGCGCGTTCGTGGAATAATTGTTAAATATCTTTTAAGTACCTTCTTGTTATCTACTCCCCCAATTTAGAAATATATATTTTCGATCTTGTCGATTTCCCTCGTCAAAAAAGCCAGGCTGAGGCTTAAATCGTACAGATTATTATTCATATGAAATAGTGTTACTAAGACATTTATGAGTTCACCTTGTTAGAACTTTTATCTTAATTACCACTTAGATTTACCTGGATGACCACTTCAACATAAAATCCACGGAGTGTGAATGCCCAAAGGGAAAATTCAAATGCAGTCACGCGGCTGCTCTTTTTATAAACGGGATTCACAACTTAAGCCGCACAGATATTGAATGTCAGTGGAGGAAAAAGAAGTCTAATACCTCCCTGTCTTTACAGGCAGTCGAAGAACTGTTCCCTCTGCCAAAGAATTATGTGGCGATTACTCAATCTCCCAACACAGAAGATCGTCAGGCACTATATGGAAGCTTAAAGGCATATGGGAGGTTCACTGGTCTTTGCTGGCTCATGAGCCCAGAGCCTGCTTCCCAAGTCAAATTGCCTGTGCCAACAATTGAGGAAATCATCTACTCAGAGGAGGTTATCCAAACAAGAGGTGCACAGCAACAATTGGACTGTTTGGTTCAGAAAGCCAAACTCACAGAAGCAGATATCCTGTTAGTCAGTCAGATAACTGTGGGCCAATGAGACAACCCAGCCTGGCATCTTGCAAGAAGGGGACGGCTTACAGCAAGCAATTTTGGATCCGTTCTGCATGCCAAAAGAGTGACTCCTTCACTTCTCAAATGGCTCCTTAGAGAGTATGACATATCAAGAGTTAAGGCAGTACAATGGGAGGTAAACAACGAGGCAGAAGCGATTAAGGCATTTACCAATTTAACTGCAAAAACTGTACAGGAAACTGGGTTATGGCTGGATGGCTCTGGGATTCTTGGTGCTTCCCCAGATGGAATTGTGGATGAAGACTCTGTTTTGGAGGTCAAGTGTCCCTACACCGAAAGGAATATGACAATGGAAGAGGCAGTGAATACCTCCCCCAATTTCTGCTTGAAAAAAACTGAAAGTGGTCAGTATGCTTTAAAGGAAGAACATGTCTACTGGCATCAGGTCCAAGGGGAGATACATTTTGCTCAAAGGAAGTTTTGCTATTTTGTTGTGTGGACATCTTAAGATGTAGTTGTTTTGAAAATAGCAAAGGATGAAGGCTGGAGTGGAAACATTTCTAAGCTAACTCAGTTTTATTTTGAACACCTCTTCCCAAAGGTTGTAGAGGGACGATTATAGGTTTCCAGATCTATTACTGCGTGTAATTATTTTTTAAGAAATAATAATTTTCAGGAATCATTAGGAGCCCTTTGGTGTTTAGTCTTCACTGATGGCATGTTGTTGTGGAATTTCTTGAGATAGGGAGGCCTTTCAGATGGAGGGTATTGGGAGCTCAGGTTTACTTTTAAGTTCACTCTAGTAACTTTAGGAAATTAACACAGATCTTCAAATCCCAACAGGGCTCTCCTGGTTTACTCAAACTAACTTTAGAAACCTCTGCTTGAAATATTTGCACATATGTTACAGTTTTTGCACTTCATTGTTTTACAGTTGAGCTGTGCTGCTTTGTTGTAGTGAACTCTTGTTGGGCTGAAATTATACATGCATCCATAAATTCAACAATGATAGTAGATTTACTTTTTGAATAAAACAAACAGATCAACATGTATTTTACAAAGTATTCAATTTTCCTTACATGAAAAATAATTAGTTCATTAATCAAATTCATATCCTTTACAGCCCTCTTTGATCAGTGGAAACTGCAGATTAACAAGTGAAGCACAGAGTTGAAATATGATATCTGCATGACAATGTAAATATGAGGGAATAAAAGTTAAAATCTTGAAATCTTTGAGCCTAGCATTTGCCCTCTCAACATGAATTCTGCATTTTGCTATAACTTTTGTTGCCCTTGCTTCACTCTCAGTGAATGTACCATTGTTTAAAAAAGGTGGTATATTTACTGAAACACCATTTGGTACAAGATCCTGTAAAACAAAACCTTTGTCTGCTAAGACCATATCTCCAGCAGTAAGGTGATTTAAAAATTCTGATTTCTGCACAATTGCTTTGTCAGATATTGACCCTGGATAAAGTTTGCTGACATAAGTAATAACACCGTTTGGCGCTACACCTACAATAACCTTGAAGGAATGCATTTCCCTATAATTTGAATACGTAGCATTCTGCTGGCTCATAAGCCCAGGTGTGGCAATCTCTGTATCTGTACAATCTATCACTACTCTACATGAACCAAACTGACTAAGAGATGATGGGGCACACAGCTTGTTCTTATCCCTAGATGGGATGGATGCCATGAGGTCAATAAATAGAAATGAGTGTAAGACATGAATGAAAGTTGTTACAATATTTGCTATTGTAGATACACTGCAATTGAATAACTGTGCAAGGTGAAGATTTGTGTAATTATGTCTGACTTTCATTAATGTTATAAATATTTGTTCTTCAAAACTGATTGATTGCACTCTCCACCCAGCAAAGTAATTGATGGATTGTTTAAACCTAGCTGCATAGTTGACAACAATTTGAAAAACTTCCTTTGTTGGCAGCCCAGTTTCCATCTTCAAAACCTCCTCACTCATTGTCGAAACTGTGTAATGTTTTTGCACATAGTCATTTTTTTCTATTTGATCAATCATTTCCCTTTTTGCCTGCTCCAACTCTGCTTCCAGTATAACCTCTTTTCTTGTTGATTCAAGTCTCTCCACACTGCCAGAGGTGCCTTGTTCAAGTTCTTCTTTCTTCCTTGCAGCTTCTATCATTTCTTGTAGGGTCTGTTGTGATTCGATTTTTTTCTTTTTTGGCTTTGCTTCTTCTGCAGGGAAAAGTTTGTCTTGGTTCCTCTTGAAAATCTCAGGACCATTACTTTTTTTTTCCTTCTCTGAAATGGCAACTACAGACTCTGGAATGTTTTCCTGGCTCTCTGTCTTCTCTCCTATAGCAAAAAGGATAATTTTAGCTTTATAATTCTTTCTGATTACTGTGCTATTAGCGGAGAATTTTATCTTGCAGCTTCTATCTTATAAAAATCTCTAATTAAGAAGACAGTTCTCTATCTGCCTGTTTTAACACTGCAGGGTGACCATTAAGGATCAACAACCACACCAAAAGCTCTCACAGCTGATTTCCATCATTGAGTCAAATGTTGGCTCGTGGCTTCTAGGGAACCGATTTTGAAGTTGGAGTACAAGAAAAAGGAGTCTAAAAATCGGTTAGATTTATATAAGCTTAATTAAACAGTTTCATAACAAAGATGGCGACTCCACAACCGCAATAAATTGCGTGAGCATACTTTTCTCCTGCACAGAAAAAGTATTGAAATAAAACTCTTACTAACCTCAGTAGGTGAATCCATCTTCTGTATTCCTTCAGCTTTTTTTCCTTGCTAGGGAATCCGAAGAAGCTACACGTGTGACTTTCCGAGTGATGGTTGCAATCAGGCGCAAAGCGGTGCACCATTTTCATCGTTTCGATCGCCTTCGTTTCTCAGTTTTAGATTTCTATGACCTACAGCGTTAATAACAATGTAACTGAACCTTATTCTAAGCTTCTTTGAACCGTTCCAAGCGATGATTACACACTTGACCTCAGCAACGCATAGGTTATCAGCAGGACGCGCTCGATTGTTTAGAACAGAAATTTTAGCCCCATGGCAACGTGACGTCACACTTTAGAGACTCCCCAGGAGTAGATCATCATTCCGAGGAAAATTTGGCTTTTACTACTTTCGTTTCTTCTTTTATTGGACTAGATCGAAGTTAGATATTTTACCTAATGTTTACAAAATGAAAAATTTTGAAATCTCAAAAAGTGTCCGACTTATTTAGGCAAATTTATTTCAAATAAAAGTTAATAAATCTGGAGGGTGTCATAATCTCGTAAATGGGCGAATCCCTTGGAGGAATATTCGCGGCAATTTCATGTTATTTGCATATTTAGTTTACATCGCGCACTTGACAAAACTCACAAGCGAAAGTTCTCTGCTGGTGGAAAATCTGTTCTCATGGACAAAAAACAGAAATCAAAATTAGAGAGCAGTCCCTGGGCAAAGAAAAAGAAAAAAAAGAAAAAAAAAAAAAAAACAGGCCCAAAGAGGAGAGAAATGGCAGCATTTTATCAGACCAGTTTTGGCACTCCTCTCCATGCTGGCATCCAAATTACGAACAAAGAAGTCGCCATCAAATTAAATCTACATTTGTCGTACATAAGGTTAAGAAATAAGGTAACATATATATAATTTTTAAATGTTGCATGGACCCAATGTTCAATGATATATAAAATTATGTTGTCTGCATCTTATAGCAGATGCAAATGTACATTTGAACTTAAAGTCTTTAAAATAATCCTCAGAACTTACTCGCTTCCTGAGCTGATTAAAATTGAGGGTCGCCGAGGCTTCCTTATTATTGTAGTTAACAAAGTTTCATAACGAAGCTCCTCAGTTATATAAGAGTGAGTCTTTCATAGATCTTGACTCATACCTTGGGACCTCTTGGCGTCAATGACAATGCATCAAGACTTTCCTGGGAAAAGTATCGCATAGCAGTCACGTTTTTTATCTCGCTCTGTTGAACGCTGTGTGATGGGAAAAACTGGCAAAGAAAAAACCCGCGGCAAAAAAAAGAGGTAAAGCTGGAGAAACTGCTGAAAAACAAAACAGCGAATCGACAGACAGCTTAAGTAATACCCTTCTCGCTGAAATGAGTTCCCTCGAGTAGGTTTATTCATGATTTCATACGATTCGAGGCGATTGTCTATGTTCTGTATCAAAGCCGGCACTTACTTGTTGAAAGGAAACTTCGTTTTTAAACAAACGACCCCACAAGCTTTATAGCTTTAAAAATCATCGTGTTTAAATAAAGATTGTGTATGTATCTATGTATGTATGTATGTATGTATGTATGTATGTATGTATGTATGTATGTATGTATGTATGTATGTATGTCACGGTATGTATGTATGTATGTATTCTTGAACTTGATTTGAATGTATTTCAAAGAGAGGAGCATTGATAGTTATGACAAACTGGCTTATGACTTCAGAGGTAGATCATCGTTTTATTACGACAGCTCTGTTTCGTATGGTCGAAAATGACCACATTCATCAGGTAATTTAAATGATTGACCGTTAACTTACAATGACTGGCTATAAAAGCTGGAATACGGTTGCTAGGGGATATAGAAACGACGCTACTTTTCCATATAAGTCCTGTGACTGGTATGAATAATTTCGGAGATTGTTACTTTATTATGAATCTATCAAAAAATTTAATCTCAATCATTGCAGTCAATAAATTACTTTTATCGCAATCTATCAAAAATCGCAAAAATTGGGTGGCATTAGTAAATGCTTGCGCTGACAGATTTTAAGTGCGGTCGCACTTTGGGTTTGCTTGCCAAGTACTTATCGTATTTACATCCCCTTTTCCACTTAGAACCCACAGTGTTTGAGGTCTGTCAATAATAAATCACACTTCTGGTTTATTTACCTTGAAGCAATCTTTGGCATCAGTTTGTATATTGTAGGCTGTAAGCTACATGTAGTTCTAGTATGTGCATCTCTGTGAACAGTGCCATAGGTAGTTATTTTTTACGTCACGTGGTCTCTGCATTTCATGACTGATCGAGAAAAAATTTTGCATTTTTTTGGTTTTACTTATAGAGAACTGATTTTCTTTTTTTTTCTTTTTAATTTTTATTTTCACTTTATTTTTACTCTTCTAATTAATTATTTTTTAATTATTTATTCAAACTTATTATTTTTAATTATTAGGTAATTTTTTTTTCAATTTGTCATTTTTTGGTCATTCCGGTCATTCCGGGAATTCCGGGTATTCCGGGTATTCCGGGTATTCCGGGTATTCCGGGTATTCCGGGTATTCCGGGTATTCCGACACGGAATTCTGGCTTTCGATATTTTCCACACTACCCCACAAACACTAGACAAAGAATGTAACTGCCGGAAAAAAGACCAATGCCCCCTAGATGGAAAATGCCTCACATCAAACGTAGTCTACCAAGCAACAGTCACAACTGAAACGTCAACAGATTCATACGTAGGACTCCCGACAAACTTTAAAGAACGGTACAGAAACCACACAGCTTCCTTCCGACTCCAAAATAAGAGATACGAGACTGAATTCTCTAAACACATATGGACACTGAAGGACAATAACAAACCTTTCAAACTAACGTGGAAAATCATCAAACAATGCAAACCGTACAATAACAATACTAAGAAATTTAATTTATGTCTTTTTGAAAAATTCACGATCACATTTAAAAAGAAACTTTGCAGTCTACACAAGCGAAAGGAGCTAGCAAGTTCATGCAAGTTCATGTAACTGAAGTCTTGAACCAGTCAGTTATAACTATGTTATGTATGTATTTATGGGTATTTAGATTTGACTGGTTTTCGTCAAATTTCGCCAAAACATCCCTGGAAGAATGACACACAAAAGACTGTCGAGAATTTTTGATACTTCACATATTTGTCCTGTGGCGTCCACTTACGCAACACGCCTCGTCTATTTTTAGCCACTCCAACTTCTTCTAACTTTATGCCGATATCTAGACAACCAATCATGATATCAAAAAAGCCCGACACACCTCTGTTGATTGATGCCTTGTGAATAAGACTGTGCATCCATCTTGCTTGTGCTGCGGCACCCGATACCCTATAAATTCAATAGAAGAACCTCGGTCGTTTCACGCCTTAACGGCTCCTAAAAAAGGAAAGCTCGCTCATATTATATTTTCATCGTATTTATAAGTTATTTATTTATTTATTTATTTATTGGTGTTAAGTTTACTGGGATTTTTAGTGAGACTAGCGCATATACAGATTTTTTTCCCAAAGAACACCCTCGAAGGTAGGAAGTAAATCTGGTGTTTCCCTAAAATTCGACGTAACCATGCCTACTTAACAAAGGTTGATGAACTATCAAGCGGTGTCGCAATCTCCGTTATTAAAGGCGTAACCCCAGGTGACTTCGTGGCAAACAGCTTCACCCGAGAGGTCCTATTTCAACTTTGTCTGCATTCGCGTTTGGGCCAGTAGTTGTGGAAAAATCTCATCATGAAACACTCATTTAGGGAAAAATCAAGCATTTGGTTCGGTTTGGCCAATCCTCAAAGGTTGGTGACAAAAAATGCTTTTCACCTTGTTTTACCCAAAACCTTATTTCACCACCAAAACCGTAATGTTTACTGTTTACCAATCTCGCTTACTAACTTGCGTGAGCAATCTCCACTGCCGCGTAAAAATCAATACTGCGCGTTTTTTGTATTTCTTACAACTGCAGGCTGGTGCGAAATGATAAAAGTTTAAGGTTGTTAAACTTTTCTCTGTGCATTTGCTATTGCGACTTGCATAAAGCGCACGCAAACGCCTTTAAAGAAGTTGGTGAGGAAATATGAGAACTTTTAGTCGATGGATACGCTTCCACAAGTGAACGTTCATTTTAATGAACGTGCGTTTTAAAATAAAGCGCATTCACTTGCGTGGGCCGACCAAAACTCCAACTTGAGGCTGGGCTTTCCCTACTTTTTAGAATCGGTCGCCACGTTTTTGTACGGAAATTTCTGTCGCAGTTAAAAGATGTTGTAATTCAAAAAACAGCTTATATAGATCCTTTTACTCTGTTTCATTGTTTCCCAGCCGCCCGTTGTGATGTGGTGTGCACATGGTATGATGTTCACATGTTTGCGTTATGTCACGCCAGTCAACGTTTCAAGCTCTTCACGCTAACCCCGTGTTTTGCTTGCCGAGACAGAATTATATATTGACTCTCCAAAGTGGCCACGACGATGAGCTGATGCCATAACGATGCCTGTCGCTGTTGGAATAAAGGAGATTTCCGCTTTCTGTTCTTAGTGAAAGGAAGACTGATTTGGCACACCGAGAGAGAAGCCATCGTAAGAATCTTATTATAGAGAAGCATTTGTCACATGAAAAGAATTTGCTGTGGCGGAACATAATCTCAAATCGAAGTCAAATTTCACCTCGATACACAGACACACGAAAACACAAAGAATGAAAATATTGAGCTTCCTTCGAAGACTAGTGATAGTAACTTTTTTTAGGAGAAATTTCTTTTTCATTCGCTTGTTCGGTATCCTTGCCATAGCTTCTATGCTGATTTCGCTTCTGTTCTTAGTTCACGTCAACGAACATGAGAAAATAAGTGTTACTCAAGAAAGATTACAACGTGATATTGAGATGGAAACGAAATTTGCAGAGATAAAGAGACGCGTAAAGAAAATGAAAAAAATTGGGCCGAAAGCGTGGGAACATATTCTATCCGATCCACCGCCGTTGTCTCATAGACCTGGGGATTATTCACTCAAGAAAAACGGTGATAAAAAGTCGTCCTTGCGACGAAGCTCAGAGAAAGGGGGTAACTCAGTAGCCCGTGGCTCAGAGCGCACAAAGAAATCAGAGTTTTCCGCTGTTTGGGATACATGGAGTAACCGTCAAAGGGCACGAAGGACTGTTAAAGAAGTCAAACCAACCGGAGATGTGAAGAACGATTATCAATCACAAATATTCGCCACTGGCAATGTAGTGAAAGACAACACAAGGGAATTCAACACTTTTACTAGACGATCAGAAGCGATATTCACCGCCACCCCAACGGTTTACAAGGAAAAAGAAACTACACTTGCAAAATATCAGTCAAATTTTGTAAAGGACTCACACTTAGTGCCCGACGCGAACAGGCATAGAAATGTTGAAGATAAATTGCATAACACGGATGTGACTGTAATTCGAGCTACGGAACAAAGAACATTGACCGCGCAGATTAATTCCCCAGTAATGCGTAATTTATATGAGCGACAGAACACTGGCAAATCCCAAACAACAGGCGACAAGCAAGTGGAAACTTCGAATAGAAAGGAAATTGCGGCTGTGAGGATTAGAAATTCAGAAACTTCAACACCAGCCAATAAAGATTCACTCAGACACCCAACTAACGCACTGAGAAATGTCAAATTGCAATCAAGAGCCTCAAGTGTACCTCCTATCCTCGAAGGAAACAGACCAAAAGCACATACACCAGTGATGACAGTAAAACGAGACGTGGAAAAGCCAACATTAACCTCGCCTATGGATTCCCCCGCTCAGGGTTATTCCTCTGTGCGACAGAAAACTGTCAAATCCCGAATAATAGGAAACAGACAGGCGGAAACATCCAATACAAAGGAAATTGCGGCTATGAGCATTAGAGATTCTGCAACGTTAACGCCAATCAATAAAGATTTACTCCGATACCCAACCATCGCGCCGAGAACTGCCAAAATGCATTCAAGAAGTACAATTTTAACTCTCCCAGTCCACGAAGGAAACAAACCAGCAGCCCCAACCCTTGGAAAGCCAATACAAAAAGTAACCACTCAATATACAACCTATACCTCTCCAGTACAAAGGAAAACTGTTATTATTGTAGCAGAGCCGCGCACAGGCTCGTCTTTCCTCGGTGATGCCTTCAACCAAAATCCGGACGTTTTCTACTTGTTTGAACCTCTTCATGGAGTTGTGCTGGACCCATCGCAACACGAGCGCGACCCGAAACCGATGCAGTTCCTCGCAGGAATTTTAGGCTGTAAGTTTCTATCTCCTAGGTATGTAAAAGAAATTCAAGTTTTTCGAAGGTTCTCCAGTAACGCACTGTCTTCACCGCCACTGTGCAGAGAAAAAACTACACCTAAAACGGCGAAGAAAAATAAGTGCTCCTCATTGACCACGAAAAACATGGAAAACGTTTGTATGTTAGATTACAGTGTTACAGTTATTAAGATTCTCACTTCTAGAATACCTAAAAGCAGGGTCGAGTCGCTGTTTCCTCTCTGTAATTCGAGCGATTGCTCGATTATTTACTTGGTTAGGGATCCCCGTCCAGTTGTCTTTTCTCATATGAAAGTGGGAATAAATACATGGACGTATTTTAGAGGTCGAGCAAAAGACGGCTCCCCTCACCCCTCTTTGAAGATGTATAGTGCCCAGATCTGTCGTCAAATTGAAGCGAATGTGAGAACTTTTCTAGAGCTCACCAACAAAACAAACAATAGATACCACATCCTCCCTTACGAAGACTTAGCTAGAAATCCAGTTGAAATTTTGCAAAGGATGTACAAAATATCTGGAATTACAATGCATAATGATACTCTTAACTGGATCAAAAATCATACGTCAGAGCAAAATGTTCCGTCAAATAATGTGAAAGGTTATAACTTCTCCACAAAGCGGAACTCCAAGGCTAACGTGGATAACTGGAGGTTTGAAGTGGATCCCTGCCTCGTTAACATTATAGAAGACAGCTGTCGTCCTTTAATGCAGCTTCTAGGTTATAAACTTCTAAACAGATCTGAGAAAACGCAGTATGACCTCACTGTGTCACTTTATGATCACATTTATATGAATACCCAATGACCCACGTGACGGTTGGCAGATTTCAGGGTTGGCGATCGTGATCGTGATCATGATCCGTGATTTGAAGACCTTGCGTGATCCGTGATCTTCTTGCTGTGGGGTCGTGAACCATCCGTAACTTTCGTTGAAGAACGTGACTCCGGAAAATAGAGTCTCGTGTATCAATTTTAAAATTTATTTCAAGCACTTATTTGATCATTTGGTTATTTATACACGGTACCGATTAAAAGTTACATATCCTTTCGTCGGGCCATAGTTAAAAACAGCAACAGATGAACTACGTACTAATTGAAATTATCTATATAAATTTGTATGTTACACGTGCAAGATTATACCTAAACTCCTAAACATTATCGTTCCTTGACTATCATTAAAGAAATTAAATACATTTTTTAAGAGAGCTAAGAGTGGGCTGTTTTGATTGCTCAAAGGCAAGCTGTTCCAGAAAACAGAACCTCGATATTGAAAACTTCATTTGCTTGCCTCAGTGGTCGGCCATGGGGCCCTGTTACTTGCCCAACACATTTTATTTTTGTTTGTTTAATTATTACTAGTTATCAGTTCGTTACGTTTAAGTTTGAATTATTCACGCCGTGACTGCTAGGAATCAAATTTCGTCGTATAACCTTTAAAATCGATATAATCAGCCTCTACTACGTTTTTATTTGTTAAGCTATGTTATCCGTCGAGCCACGCCATCTTAAGTTGTGAAAGCTATCTGTTTCGTTTAGTAAATAGGCGTTGCCTATGATGACAGATATAATTTAATTAACACAACTCGTGATTGACATTAATTCCTCACAATGATTTAAAGTGTTAGCTTGTCGTGATTTAAACCAGTTTTTCAGAAGAATCAGTAAGAGAGAGAAGTAGATTTTTGTATCTGTTCGCTTACCCGAATCTGCTAACTTGAAGTGAGAAACTTGTTTTTACGACCCGCCACAGAAGTAAGTTTCCAGTCATGTTTTCTTGAATTTTGCCATGAGATTAAGACTAAATTTACGTTTTCTAATTTCGAATTACAAATGTATTTCTCTTAGATCGAATAATCATAAAAGTGTGGATAATATTATACGGTTTGTGGTGGTCGTTTGAGCTGACCAGTTCCGAGTAAGGAAACACTATCTCAAAAGTTTCTTTTAATTGCTACCCACAGGAGCAAGATAAAAGTAAGTCTGATCACATATCTCCAGTTGTGATCATTTTGTTTTATTTATAAGATCGTGTTCCTTATCAGTATTCTTGAGTTATGTTTCAGCATTAGCTTACATAAGCCTTTCCTTTTCTTTTCTATCGTTTGACTTTAGTTCGAACCACGCTCACATCTACAACTTCAATTTTGTCATCCGTACCCTTTACTGTTTTGATTCGCCGCTTTTTCTAATAAATACTAAGATTATTCAACCCTTCAACGTATGTTCAATTACTCGAGCTCCTGGGGTCAAATTCTCTCATCACTGTCTACACACGGCTTTGCCCTGAAAGGTCGCAGGCCCGTTTCTCGAAAGTCGCTGTAACTTAACGGGCCTGAAGCCATGTTTTAAGATCAGAATTTAGAGAATAAAAATGCAGTTTCTGGCACCCTAACCAGTCCACTTTGTTTCTTTAGCTGATAGTTTTATTGTATAGTTTTCCAAACGTTTGAATCCCCCTTCTGGAATGAAAACAGCACAGCCTTGCGCGGCCTGTTAAGTTACCGGAACCTTCGAGAAATGGACCCAAAATTTTGAAACGAAGAGGGTGTATTTTTAACTGCTTAGATCACGTGAGAGAACACTAGATGAAGCTTTTACCCTTTACCCCTTTGGTCAGTTTTCGATAGACATTTATTCAATTTATTCTAAAATACAATAACTAGCCCCCCCCCCCCCCACCCATAGGTTGATTTTTGTGATGCCTTATCTCGAGGTCAGTGGTATCACGTTGCATGTTTTTCAAGATGGCGGACAATTACAGTGACTTATTTGTTGATCAACTGAAATGGAAAGAACCTCTGATACTATCATTGGACTTTGACAAATAAAGTTTTAATAAGAAGCAATGTGCGAATTTTTAATCTTTAACACCCAAAAAACGTACGAAAAGCAGAAAAATTTTGGCACCTTTTCGGAAACTTTTTGGAAATTCAGCAACTTTTCGACAACTTTTTGGCAACTTTTAGACACTTTTATCGGCAACTTTTTTGGGATTTATCGGCAACTTGTGGCTAGGCCTACCATCTGACCTCATGAAATCCTCGCATTCTCCAAAAGCGCATTTCCATCTTTCTATTCCTCGCACATCCTTGCCCATTTTCAAGTTTGCACCGTCCAACGCCACGCAATTAACTGCTTTGTGCGCAGACACGGTTATGTGAGCAACACTTCCGGTCAGTTATTTTCACTTACGGTAATTTTTGTCTTGGAGGAGGTGGGGGGGAGGGTCAGATCCTTTTGTTTAGGCATTTATGAAGGGTCATGCATTAATTCAATCTGGAAAGTGGGAGGGCCACGACTTTTTTGGCAAAACATTTCTAAAATACCCCGCCCACCCCCCCCCCCCCACTTCCCAATAAAAAACGTACCTTCCCTAAAGAAGCACTTGATTGTTGTACAAATCATCCTTGCAAGTATCACATCGAGAACAGCGTGGAGAACTTGTAAACTGATGTTAGAATATAAAAGGTTAAAAATACTATATTTATTTCAACTGCCCCGGTGATTATAGAGATGCACGCGCTCTGATTGGTCAAGGGTTGCGTCATATATCTCTTTAATCATTTCGCGTAAGGTGATTATAGCTGGGGCCGCGTATCTCGAAGCGAGTAATCCAAATCATTGGAACAGAATTAACAATTGTCAGTTTACTTAACGTTTCGAAAGCACCTTAGCAATTATACTAAAAAAATCGTTCGCCTCAGGTTCAGCGAAGATTGTTGAATAATCCCTTCGACTTCGTCCGGGAATTATTCGACAATATTCACTATGCCTGCGGCAAATAATTTTTAATTAAACGAGTCGCCGTGTAAAGCCTAAAACAGAGCACTTATCAGTTGCTTTGAACGCTTTCGCTTAAGAGAATCCCTTTTGTCTCGACTGAGTTTTTTACAAACTATTTCGGCTAAAAACTGTTGCAACTAAAATCACTGATGATCAGTTCAGTATTAAAACTCATGAAAAGCAACACCAATCTCATGTAAAAGATTTTAATGACAGAAAACACACCTCAACATTTGATTATCGAGTGGCCATTGATTAATTATTGACTTAAACATCTTGATTGATGTCAGCGTTTTTGACGTCGTGATCAGTTGGTGAGATCACTGTAAAAGCCCTTGCAGAATGATTGTTTTCTTGAGAAAAAACTGGCCATGAAGAAGATAGCAGAGATTGTCAGTTATCATATTCTATTAGTAAAAGTAAGGAAGGATAAAATAAGCGAAGGATAAACGCGAAAAATAAACCATCTTAGAGTTTGAACATTGTTACTCCCAGAGGTGATTATCATATAAAGGGGGTAAGTCAGGTTCTAAAGAAACTGTGGTGCTGCGTTGGTGGGGGTAACAAGGTAATTTGGTAGTATCAACTAAGTTGAAATTGTAAATTGGCCACCGTAAAGAGTTCTATTTCAGTTAACTCTTTACGGTGGCCCATTTACAATTTCGACTGAGTTGATATTACCAAATCAACTGATTGTCATATAACTTGGGAGCTAAGGAATGAACGCCAACGAATAACTAAATCTAGTTTCCTAATTGTTTTCCTCGAACCTCTTTCGTCGCATTTCTAGTTTCGTTATTTGTTCATCCCCCACCCCTCCCTCTCCCAAATAAAAAAGCTATTTAATCAAGTTTTCCTCTGAAACCTTTAAGAGTGACTATCATCTTATTTTCCATTACAATATCTCCCCTGAATCACACATTAACGTAAGGAGAATAAAGGAAATGATCACCAACAAAAAAAAAAAAGCTCTTGATTGTTAAACAAACTCTCCTTGTCGGCACCTTAGGAAATGTATAGAGAACAGTATGGAGAATATGCATACTGATGAAAGGTTAAAGGCTGTTTAATTTTCTGTAAACATTCGGCCAAAGCGTCATCCTTCTTACATGAACGCCTCTGATGACGATTTTGCCTGCAGAAGTTAGTAATTTTTGCATGTATATGATTCGTCATAATAGGGACCTTAAGCAGTCAGGACGGCAACGCCAATGAAGACCGATTAAAAAATGAATTTCTACTCTTAGTTAGAATTTTAAAAATGGCTGCATGAGCTTACTGTCTCATACGACGCCACAGCTCAACTTCAGCATGACGTATAGAAGTAGCGTTGAGTTCCAAATGGAAATTAGAATAATTTGCCGTCGCGGTTTCAGTTCGCAGACGACGCAAATTTTGACGATTTCACGTTGTTGTTTTGCATAGGACGGCTAAGAAATGTACAAAGTTTCAAAATGCACGTGCTGAGCTATTGTTCTGCCAATTAGATCTCTTGTTTTTCAACGCCCTCGTTGCCGTCGCCGTCGTGGTTGCTTAAGGTCCCTAATATCCTTAAACCAATAACTACGGAGCGAATTGTGATGAACAATCATTAATGCGTGAAGAAAGCAAGGAGAAGTTTCCAAAATGATTTTTCTTCCAACAATATTCTTTAGAGCGACAGTTTTACTAGGGAGATTTTAGTTGTTTCCGTTTTTGGAATCCTTATCGTCGCTTACACCTTTACCTCGTATCTGATGTTCTTAGAAGTAAAGGACGTTGGTCATGGAGGGCTTACTGCTCAGGAAAGATTACGGAGAGACGTTGACCCAACAACGGATACATCGTTATTAATTCGAGAGAAAAAAAAATTGAAATCATCGATGGGTCAATGGAACAAAAGCGGTCTCTGAGGATGTTTTTAAGAGCAAATTATTCACGTGAAAAGAACCGTGGCGACGAGCAGCCATTTCCATCACGCACTCCTAACGAAATCAAGTTCAAGTTGGCGGTCATGAATAAAAGGAAAGCAGTTTTACAAAATGCTGGTGCGCCAGTAATTATAAAGCACGAGAGCTGACAGATTTCTGCCACTTCTATCGAGAAGCACATCAGCGAAGTTAAGGTACACAAAAAATTCGAAGCTAATGGAATAATTTCAACGGCAGAGAAGAGAAAATCACCCAAGCATGTTATCCCTGCTGTCAACAATATGAATAGAAAACTTGCTGGAAATGGCGAAGAAGAAACGAAGCAATCAGTTGTTGACACATCCCCAAGAAGAACTGTCATCATTTTAGCTCAGCCTCGTTCAGGTTCGTCTCTTCTTGGCGGCGCTTTCAACCAAAATCCTGATCTATTTTATATATTTGAGCCTCTCCACGGATTAATGAGTTTTCTACGCCAAGAAATCGACAATGCAGAAAGTATGAATTTCCTTAGAGGAATTTTACGCTGTAAGTTCACCTGTGCGAAGTGTCTAAGGCGTTTTAGATACAAGAGCAACGCACTTTTTGCATCACTATTGTGCAAAATAGATAATTCTCCCAATAAACCGGCCAACAAATGTGACAAATTGACCCACAGTAAAATAGAAAATGTTTGCAAGTCTAACTATAACATAACAGTTGTGAAATTTCTTACTCCAAGAATACCCAGAAACAAGGTCGAGTCATTGTTTCCTCTATGCAAGTCGACCACCTGTTCGATGATATACTTGGTGAGGGACCCACGTCCAATGATCTTTTCGCAAGTAAAAGTAGGCATAAGATTTTGGCGGTACTTTGAAGGTCACTCCAAAGACAATGGCCCTCGACAGTCTTTGATGCTCTACAGTACCAAGATATGTCGACAAATCGAAGCTAATTTGAGAACATTTCAAAACTTCACCGGGCAAATGAAAGAAAAATACTTTCTGCTTCGATACGAAGACCTTACCAAAAATCTTACTGGAACATTGAAAAGGGTGTTTGATCTTACTGAAGTAAGAATGCATAAGAACACTCTTGGATGGGTCAAGAGTCATACTTCAGAGAATAACAAGAATAACGGAGACGCCTTGTCGACAAATCGGAACTCCAAAGCACAAATCGATAAATGGAGGCTTGAAGTGGATCCAGAGCTTGTTAACATCATAGAGGACAGTTGTAGTTCTGTTATGTTACTTCTCGGTTATAAACCTCTTAATAGGTCAGAGACCGCGCAGTACAACCTAATTCTGTCCCTTTATGATGATCAAGGGGAACATTAGTGCGCTAATGGGCATTCATGGTTTATCAATCTCAATCATGCTTGATATTCTCTAACTAAATCACTCGCTCATTTTTGGTTACTTCTGGTTTCGATGAACAAAGGAATTATGTTACACGAGGGAGCACTGATGATGCATGGAGTATCTTCTTCAATCCCAAATTAAGCGAAAAAAAACATTTGTTAAAAAATTTTTGTTCCAAAGTTCTGTAATTCTTATGTTGTCATGGTGGAGAGAAATTCCGAATGAAAATAAATGGTTATTTCATCGACGAAAGGAAGTTATCTCGACGAAACGCTATTTTCTCTTAACTTGAACCTCATGAAGGAGAGAATAACGATTCAAATCTTTTGTACCTGGTATTCACCAATATCAATCTAATCATATATGTACTGCGGTTTCATCAACATAATGACCAGCTCCCAGTTGGCTCGTTAGGTCAGTTGGTAGGGCACTGCACCGGTATCGCAGAGGTCATACCAGGTTCAAAGCCCGTAGGGGCCTGAATTTTGTTTTCAGGCCTTATTTCCACTACTACATAAGTAGGGTTCATTACTACGAGGACCGCTTTCATACATTTTATTAAACCGCAATACGCATACATGATTTCCATATATTCAAATTCATTGATTTATATCCCTGTATTCATTTTCAAAATTGTCCCCATCTGGTAAAAGTGGCTGAAAAAGAGTGGGTCGTGTTCGTCGTCTTCACGATCTTGATTGGTTGATTGTCCAATGTCGGGGTGGTGCGCAAAGGGACCACCTCGAAAATAGATAATCAACAAGTATCAACGACACATCTTGTTCCGAACTTGTTCATGACGCATGCAGGAGTAGGTTACAGGCTGCAAAACGGGATTTTAGTATTGCACCCTTTCGAAATGAAAGCTTTTAATCCATTATTTCTGAGGATCTGATTGTTAATTCTCCCCTCGAGCTGCTACAAATTTCCTTCTAAATTAGTTAGGAGAATATGGTGTTACGTCGAGACAACTTTTAACTGATAAGTTGGAGTATTCTCATTACCTGTTTGCTGGATAATGTATGGATATTATAGGGAGAAATAATTTGGATATATCAACAAAGTTGAAATGGTAAATTGGCCATTGTTCTTTCTTTGTTTAGGAGTCATTGGTTAGCTGTTGTGTATTGTTCGGTCTTTTGTATCGGCTCTTGTGAACCGGTACACGAGGACAGAACCGCTTTCCGTGACACCTAAGTGCAAGGAAAGACCGCAGATTGCCATACGTTGCTTAGAATGATTAGGTAAATTAAAATGTCTAGCGACTGCTTTCGATGTGTCCTTGTCATTCCTTTCCACGTCTCGAAGGTGTTCTCGGAATCGGTCACCTAGTCTTCTGCCTGTTTCGCCGATGTATATCTTTTTGCAATAAGTGCAAGTTATGCAATAGATTACATTGGCGGAGGTGCACGTGAAGTGATCGGTGATCTTAATGGATCGTTTAGGTCCCGATATTTTAATGGATGACAGTGTAAAGAGACGTAATATCCATGGTGAAAAGAAGTTTGTTATGTCATTCCTAATGGCGAAGACCTTCTGGCTCTTAAACATTTTTTTGATCAACGTACTGTTAAGGAACCTTAATCTGAAACACTACTACGCGTAGCCGAACTAGTGCTCACACTCAATTGTTTTTCATTAGGAAACAACTTCTTCAAACAAACCAATGGTGTAGCCATGGGCACCAAAATGGGACCTAACTATGCCAATCTTTTTGTGGGTGTTGTCGAGCATCAATTTTTCAGCCAATACAACGGGTCCAAACCTGAACTCTACGGTCGCTACATCGACAACTGTATCGGCGCTATCTCCTCTACCAGAGAGGAGCTCACTAAATTCATAACCGCAGTCAATTCTTTTCACCCGGCTCTGAAATATACTTGGGAAATCTCTGACAATTCTTTATCCTTTTCAGACGTCAAAGTTTCAATTGAAGGTAACGGTTTATGCACTAGTGTGTATTACAAACCTACAGACTCGCATAATTACTTGTTATATTCGTCTTCGCATCCATCTCACGCTAAGAATTCCATTCCTTTTTCTCAGTTTCTAAGACTTCGTCGTTTATGTAGTGATTACTCTGATTTCCACCACAAATCAGAGTCAATGTGCCAGTTCTTCGATAAACGTGGTTACCCTGTTTCCGTCGTTCAAGCGGGTTACCACCGCGCTGAACTTATTGATCGACATTCAGCACTACAAACGTCGCATAAGGAAGATTCCGACTGCATTCCATTCACTCTCACGTTTCACCCTCACAGCCACTCAGTTAAATCCATCATTCTTAAATACTTTAAATTACTTCAAAACGATCCAGAGACAAGCACTATCTTTTCGCAGCCTCCGCTCATTTCATTCAAACGCGACCAAAACATAGGCAATTTTTTGGTCAGAAGTTCTTTTCAGACTAATGACCAACCAGGCACTTTTAAATGCGCTCGTGCACGATGCAAAACGTGTCCTTTCATTCACAACACTGATAAAATATCGGGACCTACACGATCCATTAAGATCACCGATCACTTCACGTGCACCTCCGCCAATGTAATCTATTGCATAACTTGCACTTATTGCAAAAAGATATACATCGGCGAAACAGGCAGAAGACTAGGTGACCGATTCCGAGAACACCTTCGAGACGTGGGAAGGAATGACAAGGACACATCGAAAGCAGTCGCTAGACATTTTAATTTTCCTAATCATTCTAAGCAACGTATGGCAATCTGCGGTCTTTCCTTGCACTTAGGTGTTACGGAAAGCCGTAAAAATCCTGAACAAAAGCTCATCTTTCAAACCGGCAGTCTAAATCCCACAGGGATCAACGAACGCTTTTCATTCCACTAATTTACTCATGTTTTTCTCGTTGCCATGCTCCCACCAATAACGTAGCTCCATTTTCTGCCTTTTAAAGCACACACAACCCACAATTCCTCTTTTCGCTCCGACGAAGGGCTAACGCTCGAAACGACAGCTTTTGTAATAATTACGGTGGCCAATTTACCATTTCAACTTTGTTGATATATCCAAATTATTTCGTTACTCCCACCGACGCAGCCCCAAACAGTTTCTTTCGAAACTATCAGCCTTTATTATAGGGAGAAGTTACATGTCAATCGAGTTCTAGGAGCTGAAGGGTTAAAGATAAATTTCAATCCTAGAATATTTCAAAAGCACTTAACTTGGTTTGTCTGACATATTTATTCTCTAACAAATTACAACAAACATAAAAAGAAAACCATTATCCAAACAATAACATGTTTTTGTTTTGTCTTGTTTGTTTTTTTTTTCTCTACAATATTCTCCTCTTCTAACTACGATGACGTTAATGTCTTACTAGATAAAACATATTTTATGTCCAAATTTCAAACGTGCACGAATCTAAAAATTCCCACTTATAGCAGGAAGTGAAGTTTTATAGTGTTAATGGTACACAATCTAGGAGTAGTGTGAAGCAATAGAGGGCGTAATAACTTGATAATCAACAACTCAATTATTTCAAACAATGATTTATCATGTAGTCAATGTAAACTCGCTAAGGCCCAGTTCAAACGTCGAATTTCACATGTGCCGAACTTAACTCCTATTTTAGTCGACTAAAATAGTTAAATACGGCGTTTGATTCAAACGTCGAATTTAACTCTGTCGCATTAACTCTGTTCGCTGTCAATATTCCCAGGCGCACTACTTATTTGCTAGACGAAGACGTCTATTGAGCGTTTGCTTAATTGCTTCCCTGATGCTCTTGTTTTGCTGTTTGTTTTTACTTCTTTATCCTGGCTTTTCGTCATGATACTTTCACTTGATTCACGTTCCATCATTACATTGAAACACGACCCACAATATGCCACAGAGTTTCCTACTTCCACCCATGAGTGCCCTCTTCGTTTTAAAAAAACCGAACACCTCATACAAAAGTAATTACCGCACGTCAAACAACTGTATTTTGTCTTTTCAAAGCAAGAACTACAAATTCCTTCATCTCCCACCATTTCTTTGTGCTGTTTTAGCTTTTTCGCGCATGGCATTCATAGAATTCCTGGCGAGTTGTGGGTAATAAATGAATTATAATAATTTCCTGTAATTCATGGATTATTATCGGCACATGTGAGATGCGACGTTTGAATCAAAAGTCGAACCAAAGTGGAATCTTCGACTGTTTCAGTCGCAGATACGGCAAAAGTCGCATTTAATTTAAAACAGTCGAATTTAATTGATTCAAACGTTGCACTTCACAGGCATTTAACTCTCGCATTAAGTTCGGAAAATGTGAAATTCGACGTTTGAACCGGGCCTAAGCGAGCTCCAATTCGCTCATCGATGCTTAGTTATACTTAACTTATAGGAAAAACTCTATGAAAATATTTACAAATGTAGGCAAAACAAAACTGTTCAACGTTTCCACCTGATTACTTTACCCATCTGAAGTCTTAGTCTACCATTACATCTGATTTACGTCGCCAAAACTACTCCTCAGTAAATGAGAATTAAACAACCATAATTTCGAGTTCACACCTTTCCCTAGAGACTTTCCAATCCTTACAGTTTAAAGCGTTTATCACCGACGAAGACGGCGATGGAAATAGCTATTCGGCAGCGTGTGTTAGAGCAAAGAAACACCAAGAGGTCTCATATCTCGAGGCAAGGCTCTTTAGCAACCAAAAATGAATAAATGACAAAAGTTATAAAGTAGAGGAAACAATTTATGATTTTACCACAATGTCGCAATTTGATTGGCCAATCTGCCGTTGTCGATAAGAGTACAGACGACGCTACTGGGGTCAAAGTTTTACGCAGTGCCCCAGAAATGTTGAAGGCGATATTGTGGCAAAAAACAAATCGACAGCGGTTTATCGCAGTTTGTACACTTATCAACAAGGATATTCGTCGTTACAGCGCTCAATATTTGTCACGAACTCACTCAACTACACGTCATGCCTGAGTACACAATATTTTGACCACTGTGTCGACGAATATCTTTGTCGATAAGAGTACAGACCACGCTAAACCACTGTCGTTTTGTTGAGTTGATTTCGCCAGAATATCAAAGTCTGTGCTCGAGTTGTGGAAGCTCTGTGGTTACTTTTTGATGTTTCTTCCACAAGATGAATAAAATTACAAGAAGGACAGCCAAAAGTCCCATCAGTAAACCCATCACCAAACCAACGATGGCGCCTGTAGCGTCAGTTGAGGATTGTTCTGCAAAAAATACAACAAGACTTCTTATTTCGCGAGCCTGCAGAAGAAACATCAGTGTTTTCGCATCTAAGAAAGTGTTGCCCTTTTTTTTAATTTTGCCGCGTTTCCACGCAACATTCATCCATTTTTAACACCCTTTTGGAACATTTTGTGAGGAAATGCAATAAAATCCTTAACGTTTTATTAACCATATGTATTACAATCTAACATCAGTACGCATACTCCCCAAGCTGTTCTTTATAAATTTCCTAAGGAGCTGACCAGGAGAATTAGCCTCAATCTCGTTTCGACAATGTTTGATTCGGGGATGTTATTGCTTGGAAAATTAGACGCTAGTCGCGATCTTCAACTTCGATGTCATACTCTGAGGGGGGGGGGGGGGGAAGGGGAACAGACATCACAGTCCTCGGACTCAATCAAATAGTTGGACTCTATTTGGTCTCTCGCCATTTCTTGATGGTTTGAAATGATATCGGTGACTGAGGGTCAAGATAAGCAACCTAAAAGTCAGAAATGTCAGATAAAACCCAGCTGATCGCACGATCTTATCGAATGTTAAGAAATTAGCTTCCGCGGCCGACGTCACAGGCACATTAGGTCCCAGATCTCCTTTCGCGCGGCCGTGAACCAGAATATCGCAACTTCAAACCTTCATAGATGTGCGAGGATTTAATGGATAAGTCAATTCCTTTTTTATCTTCACTAAATTATGTCTTATTTTTTAAAAGAAATTTGAAAAATAGTGGTGAGGGACACTTTAATGGGTTAAGATGTTCCGTGTCTTTTGTCATCCGTTTAGCCAGTAGGCTTGATTCATAACCTCACTAAACTTACCTTTAGTCAAGACTGAATCGTGAGACGGAGCAAAGTAGGTGGCGTGCGTAGACTCACAAGTAAAATTGCTAGAAACAGGTCCTACTGCCTTCAAACCGGTTTTTAACCAGACCATTTTATCCTCATCGAAATAGACACACCCAAGCTTTTTCTCTTTCGGTACTGATGGTATGAAAAAGAACAGCTTCAAAGGGTGTACAAGGCTTTGAATCACAAGCGGAGTCTTCGTAATAGGATCGCGCAGATCCACACCAATAATCTAGAATTCGAAAAATAATAAAAAAAACATTGAAAATGAATGATAAAATGCCAGAATCATTTTGTTTTTTAAAACTTCCACATTTTCATCTTTATCATCTGTATGCTATGAGTTTTATCTGGTTAAAACATACCTCAGATTTCTTCTTGACAACGTTACGAACTTCGAGGGCTTTTAGGGATGAAATTGCTAAGAAATTTGGTTTATAAGAATGTTCATTTCTTCCTTTTTCACTTTCCATGAAGACCAATTCATAAGGGAATGAAAGAACAGTAGTACACAGACTTTGCTCTCAAATGCCAAAAGAAACAGCCAATGCGGAATTCATAGCTTGTCCTGGGATCCTCGAAATCGGGGTTTTACTAAATCAAAACTCCACAACAATTTCGGGGTGCGACTTTTGCATCATTATTTGGAAAGGAGAAAAAGCCATCAAATTGTCAAAAGGCGTTGCTGTTGTATGGTCGTTCACCTATTGGTTGGTGCGCTGAACTGCGGTTGGAGAGTTTAGGTTTTTGTTGAGCCTTAATCTTGAGACTCTGCCATCAGTATGCCTCCCTCAACTCAGGGACGCCTGACAGAATGAATAACGTTTTTTGGCCATCTTTACATTCAGCAGAATTAAAAGGATTTCTAGTCTCCCTTAGGCTACCTAAGCTCCGACATCAATGGTCACTGGACTACCTAAGCCTTGCTGCTTTTGATACAAACCTGAGAGCTGACAACTTGAGAGTCATCAGTCTGTTTGCTTTCATCTGCTACAATTAGATTCTTCTCGTACCGAATCATCTTCAAAAACACACCACAGCAGAGTTTTCCCCCTCCGCACTCCCTCGTACCACTGTACTCTTTAGATAGTTGTGGGCCCGGGTCAAATCTTGGGGCTCCAGGCCTACTGCTTGATACGATTTCTTCTTTTAATTCCGCCACCTGCACCTTGACTGATCCCAGTCTGTCATCGGATACTTCCCTGGGAGGATCCCCGCACTTTAATTCCGTCCCAATGTTATCCGCAAATTTCTCCAATGCATTTCCTACAGTCTGCCAATTTCATAGTTAAAAAAAGAGCGGGTTTTTAAGAGTGATTTTGCACAGAAATAAGTTCTTTCTCTCTAGTTCTGTGTTGGTCGAAGGAGAGGTTTACGTATTACTATTAAAGTTAAAGGGGTTCAAACTGATAGAACTTTTATTTTGCCTCAATGATACTATTCTTGCGTTTTAGCGTTTTTACTTTTTATGACTGGCTTTAGTTCATCACCAACAGGAGATAAAGAGTAAAAAAAATAGGTAATTACTGCATTTGATGCTTTCGTGATATGTTTTGCGAATATTTTTCAATCGAATGTTACTTTAATAATTTCATGTTTGCCAGTTTCTACGAATTTATCTTCGCAAGCTGATAGTGTCTCTAACTCGGTCCCTTCGGTCATTCATGACGGATAAAGTCACCATTCGAATAAAAGATGGCATCCACGTGCTGCCGCATAGTATGCTGTATATTGAACAACTATTCACCGAAGTGGAGGTGGTTACTGGTAAATATCAACCGCTAACCACTGACACTGAGGTGAATAGTTGTATATACTAAAACAGTGAGATAATATATACCACCAAAAATTAATTTTTGTCTGAGCGATTTCTTCGCTTGTCAGGGATGCAAGCTGGGACGCCATTTTTTCCCGAGTTGCTCGGAGGTAAATAGCAGAGGATATTCGGAGTTTTACTAGCCAATCAAAGCGCGCCTTCAACGCTATACACTGTTTTAGTATATACTAATCAAAAGTATTTAGGCTAACACGTCAGTAGTTACACGTATATCACTTCTTACCTCTTTCAAGCCGTCGTTGTTGTCAATAGAATCATCCGCAAGGTCAGCAACCCATGTGTAAAAGTCCCCTGCTAAATCATCCGATAGTGGTTTATCGTCTAGTTTTTGCAGAATTTTCAATGCAGCGTTAGCCGTCCTAGAACTGTAAAATACTTCGCGTTAATATTTCTTCAGTTACGTTCACCTTCATATGACCAATCACACAACTGAAGAAACGTATGGGGTGGGGAGATCTCCATGTTTTCAAGAAAGTTGAACGAGTCATTTACTGTGTCTAATATATCTAGTCAAAATAGATAGTAAAATGTGAATCATAAAGGAATTAAAGATAAGATCGCGATGACGACCTTAAAAAGACAGCGTGAGAAATAATAAGTCGCAAAAGATTTATAACTGTCAAAACCGTTTTCTAATCTCTCAAATTTGCCAGAATCCTGGCTTTAAAACTCGGATTTGGTTTAACACCAAATTCAACTTGAAACGGAGCATAAATCAGTATTCGAAAAGCAAGATTGTTTTCTAACCGCAATTATAAGGATTTTATTGGGTTGGAAATACTCAAGGACAATGGATATATTAATACATTTGATAAATCCTTAGTTTCAAAATATCATGTCTTCTAGTCTACCTGTTCTCCGATGCTGTTATATTCGTCTTGACGAGAACAGTCAAAAGTGGAAATGCTAAATCCTGGTCGATCACAGTGGACTCAACAATATCCAGCACAACTTCTTCTGTTCTTCGAGAAATGTTGGTCTTAACCTCATCTGAAATTTGGTGTTTTAAAAGAAACAAGCATATCTGAAAAATGATCACCTAAGCAAAGGGAGTCATTCCATTCTTAAGCAATGGGTGAATTTTTTCTCTATTTACAACGGCACATTTAAACAAGAGAAAGTTCAGAGGAAAGCGATTGTTGGCTTTTGTCGTACTTTTCTCATTTAATGTCGGATGGCCTTGCTTCATGTATGTTCTTACCTGTATGCGTAAAAACTGAAGCATTGACGCAAAAATAATTTCAGTCCTGTTAGTCGATAACGATCTTAACAACGTTAATTGGCCTCCAAGTTGGTGTCTCCAGTTACATTCCCTTTAATAAATATCTTATCCTCTATTTAACGGAATATGCATGATATTTTGACCTGCGGATGATGTATAAGTAAAAAAATTATTCTCGCAGGTCAGCTTCAGTTTAAGCAAAACGTCCAGGTTTCTCAAATGCTAGTCTAGTGCTATAGCCAACTGAGCGGTGAAGCCACATTTCGATGAAGCCTGAATGTTTCTTATCATCTATTCTACAACTTCTTTGATTGCGGCTCAGCTTAAAGGTTCATATCGTTATTTTAGATATACATTTCACAGCACAACTCCAATATGGCGATTTACCTGTAGTTTCATTAGACGTCTGCACTGTGTCCACGATACTCATTACAGCGCCAAGGGCTCCATCAACATTACCACTCTGTAAGGGATTGTCTACGGTACTTTGAAGCAAGCTTTCCAGAGCATCTGGGGTCAAATCATCGCTACTTGGTGGACTTGAGGTGATGTTAAACGTCCTTATGGCAAACGAGTTAAACTTGTCCAAGACCACCACACACAGAGAAAGGATGTAATCTGAACCGGATCCCTGGGGCACTATCTGTTCTCGTTCAAGATCGTTTGAGGGAACTCCAAAGGCCTCACAAACATCTTTTTCGACCAGCAGGCCAAATGAGTATCGTATAGGATAAGCATCCTGGTCAGTTACCCATCCAGAAGCTGCAGAAAATAGTGGCGAAACAAAATGAAACAAAAGATACCGATAATAGAATTTATACGGTGACACGGTTCAGACGGGCTAGGATACATCACTAAATACGTCTAATCTGTAGGAGTATAAACAAAATCATTGAACATTGCTCTTAAATAAACTCGCAGAATTCCTATGGAAGTAATAAGAGAGACATTTTCGGGGCATAAGCAACACTCAATATAGTTGATTTACGAGGTATAGTACGATTTGTGGACATCGCCATGCTTCCCTCGAGCGGCTTCGTGTTGCCTGAACGAATTATGAAGTATCGCTTGTTTAAAAATTAAGTCGAAGATTCAGATCAGCCAATCAAAACAGAGCGAAAAATGCCACTAAATATGAACACAGGCATCTTAAGAGAGATCCTATTTCAAACAAGGAGTCTGAATTGTGATAACCTGAAGGAAATACAATTAATCTTTAAAACCTCCCAAATGATTAAATCTTAGGCAGACCCCTTTACAAAAAGGCTTAAGACTGAAATTTGTTCACCCTATGGTGAACGAAACTACGTGCAAAAAACAATTTCACACTTCGACTGCATCTTCCTCGTTAAAGTGAAACTAGAGGTGTATGATAGAGTTACGCATATCATCTCTGTTGAAAAAAAAAACAATTGTTTTCATACATTTCTATTTTTCCAATTCAATTCTGCCTCATTATTTTCCTTAACAGACTCACCTGACAGAGTAACAACATTCAGTGCTTGGACGGAGATTGGCGACACAGACAAACCGGCAGACGGGCCGGCAGTGGGTCCTGCTCTCACGTGTACTGCCAGAGACGCTTCACCTTCTTCATTTCCTTCATTTATTGTCAGCTTGAATCGATATTTTGAGTCAGGTTTGAGAAGATTTATGGGCAACGTCAAAAGAACAAATGAGTTGTTGCCAGGGTTAAACGAGGAGACAGGATTGTACCCACTCAGTTCCACAAAAGAAAATCCTGCAGAAAGGAGAAAAAAAAATATCGCTGGTAAATGTGGCACCTCTTTGGCACAGAAAAAGCGTTTGAACCGACAGGGTCAGCAGTAATTTAGGATGTGGTGGCAAAATTGATAGAGCGATGGAGCCCGAAAGGTACGGGTTCGAATTCTTGTTAGGTCATTCGTGTTGTACTCGTGCAAGACTTTCAGATTTCTTAGCTCAAAACCAGGGGTCCAATGGAACTTTTCCCAAATCTCTACCAAGTGAGGTATTTCCTGATGACAGAAGATCAAAGTCGCTCACGAAGGCCAATGCCACGTTGAGTTATGTTCATCATCTCCATTCAACACACCTTGTTCTTCTGAACAGCTCCATTCCACCTTAGTAGGCTCTGTGTTTGTTTTGTAGTATCCCTGCAGTGTCAGTCTGTCATTTGGGTTCATCTTTATGTTTGCTACATCCACCCACACAGCTGGTGGTTCACCTTCCACCACATTTAGTTCTATGGAGGCCGCAGCAGACCGGGAACCTTTTGTAACATCCACACTGGATATAAATTATTAAAAATGCGTGGAAATTCAGAGTGACATTAAAGTTATTGAAAGTGGAAAAACTGCTTAAAAACGTAAAAGGGACATTACGCTGATCCGCGCTTTTATCATAAAAACGTACTTAGACCTCTTTTTTCGTCGGACATTCAGGGCAAACCACTTCCAATACTTTTCAAACTGACACTTCCTTCAACTTTTTAAAAAGGTTGAAATACTAAACACCGTTTGTTTTCGTTTAGTGAATACATTTGTAGGGATTTTTTTAACCTTGCAAGTGTCCGCTGAAAATGCCTCAAGGGAGATGAACACCGTTACTACTTACCGAGCACCCTGTCCATAATTATATTTCAGAAATGAGCTCTACACTTATTCCTTAATAAGAGAACTCGGTAAGTAACTCTATAAATTTAAAATACAGCCGTTTGGTAAAGGTAAATAATAGAAACTCAATAGACGTAAAAGCTTGCGAGATAATATTATCACTAGCTTATAACATTGCCAGATTTCTCTGATTTTCCTTTTATTTTTTTCTATTTATTTTAAGATCTAAACAGCTAGTCTTTATATTGGGACAAACCTGATTACATAAGTTTTCCCAGCGAAGAAATGGTTACTCTGCACTTCGGTTATACAGCCATTGGCAGTAGAAAGTATAAAGTCGTTATCCACGGTGGCATTACATAAGCCACCGCCAAGAACTGCACAACTCCAGCTGCAAGATAACTCATGGTTCGTTCCATCAGGATCGATGGTCAATGTTTTGGCGTCCAGTTTAATTGCACCGCTGTTACGACCAATAAGTCGATCGCCTGGGAACAGAAAAATCATGGTGTTGGTGGATCATGAGATGAGAAAAAATGTGCTCTGATGAATTGATTCTCTTTCAATCCAGCATAATTTTCAATTCAAATAAAAAAATCTAAATAGAAGATAAAATTTTCGCGAAGTTTCCGTGAAGTTTCTTCCCCATTGAAGCCATTAAAGTAGAAGTATTTTGAATTTAAGCGATCTTCATGTAAGATTTACCTAAAATCAGCGTCAAAATTAGTTGACACATCATGTTTGAAAAGTTCTATCTATGTGGGATATAACACTCCTGTTTCTACCACACTCTGGTATAAATCATTAACAAGACACTCCGCCTCCCCCCCAGCCCCCTATTCAATGTTGCCTGTATGTAGCTTAAGGTTCATGGGATCACGATACAACAATGTTTTAGGAATGAGGGGTTGGAAAGGTTAATGTATCATGTATCAACAGTTTTGTCACCGATTGTAGGCTTCACTCCACTTAGCTTCGATTTAATGACATTCAATCGAGAGGTAATTCTACAGGTTCATAGGGAAACATTTCAAATTAATTTTCCTTCAAGATCAGCTACTTTGACGTGGATCTGAATCCCATAAAACCAAGTAGGTCAACCTTACTTGAGGTTCAAAGTATTGTCTCTTCAGAAACAGCGATTAAGTCCTCCATCAACACCCACCGATAGAGTACGAGCTCGTGTTCTTCTTCACATTTTGTACAAATCACAAAATTGTTCTTACCTCCAAGTATGGCGGCTTCCAGAGGACTGGGCAAGGCTTTGATGTCTTGGCTGATGGAGGTCTTATCACTAGGATCGTATTTCATACTTGCAGTCACAGTAAATGTACAGTTGACGTCACTGGTAAACACGCCCTTGCTTATCTTGAGGGTGTTTTGATTTTTAGTTTCCCGGAACCCATCACTGGACTCAACCTTGTCTTTAGCGCTAGGATCACTGCATGTCACAGCCCAGGAAGTTTGTACTCTGGCGTCGCTCGCACAAGGAGCAACCTGCATAGTAAGTGAGGCAGTGAGAGTTGGAATAAGCAAAATATTTTCTAATTTTCAAGTGTTGCACAGGCAGCGGAAATTTTTCTCGCCAAAAAGATTTTCCCACAGCTTATTTGCATTGCGTTCAACTCTCATTTTGCTGGCTTATTTCGGTGAAGAAAGAATAAATTAAACGCCTCCTAGCCCAAAGTCCTTAGGGATTGTCCACCGCTAGGCTGAAAGATATTTGTACTAGAAAGAAAATTTCTCTCAAAAGTAATAAAGGTGATTGGTTTCATTTCCCGAATAGAAATTTTCTTAATGGAAATATATGAAAACAATTGTTTTTTTTTTTTTTTAACAGAGTAGATATGCGTAAGTTTATCAGGCGCCTCAAGCTTCAGCTGTTCAAATTGTCATGGGGCATCACCGGGCCATTTTAAGAATATGGCGAATTTTACCAATTTGCCGAAATACCGCCAGTCTATTGTACAGAAAGATTGGATTTAGAGTTACGAAGAGGTTACTACTTGACAAAATATTACTGTTATAGTATTTGAAGGCTACAAATAAAATCAACGGAGAGAGGCATAAACTTACAATCACTGTTGCCCTGATATGGAACTCCTCAGAAACAAACATTTTCCCTTCACTAAGATCGATGCTGGAACTTAAAGTCAGCGCTGGGACTGGATCAGACACTTTTATAACTGAATGAGTAGTTTCTTCAAATTCTGAAGTGTTTAGGAAGTTGGCCACCTCGAGCTTGAACAAGTACGTTTCGTTAGACTCAACCAGAGAACCTGGGATTTCAACACGGTCACTGTTTGAACTTAGATTACTGAGGATATCTGTTATAGCTGAGACGTTACTTCCAGCATTAGGCGATATCAGGGACCATTTGAAAATGAGTGGCCTGCCACCGCTTCCAAAAGACTGAGATCCAGAGAGGGAGAGATTTCCACAAGACGAAAGAACATTGGGACCTAAGAGGTTAAAGAGTAAAAAAATAAATAAATGGAAATAAGCGTTTGAATCGTCAGTTAAATTGATTCTTGGCCTCTTTATGTATATCTTATTTTTAAATTAATTGTGACATAACGAGAATGATACAATCCACCGGTTCGCATCCCCTACCTGAGGACTAATTTTGTGGACAAACCTTCACCTGGAAATGTAAATATTATTAAGGTAATATCCCTAAACTGGGTCCTTTTTTCATCACTTTCCTTTCTTGTCACCAGTTTATTCGAATACTGGGAAAATTTTATAAACTTATTACGGACGCGTATGAAAAGGCAAGGACCTATTCAGCCTTTGCCAAGAGAACTGGAAAATCACCTTTACCTCAACTCAGCTCAATGCATTTAAGTGACTTACACCTACATTTTTTTCACTTTTGAAAGAAAAACATTGCATTGTTTCGCTGAATTTGAAGGAGCTAGAAATAATGATATACCCATATACACATGGTATGCACATGGTATACACTTGGTATACACATGGTATACACATGGTATACACATGGTATACACATGGTATACACATGGTATACACACATACACATATTAACGTTGGTTTTCACTGAATGGAGTTGTGGAAACACTTGTTACCAGACGTTGGATTCCTTGGGCTTCCAATGGCTCACCTTTGATTATTGGCACTGGTTTTAAATGAACATCTGGTGAATCAACTGAGGACGAACCATTGAGAAACCTGCCGTTCTCTTCATTATGGGCCTTGAACACATCAGCCTTAAACTTTATAGGGTCTCCAACATTTATGGTTGCACCCTCTCCAAGGATTATTTCTACCTCTTGCGTATGGCCCAGGGAACACACGGCATCACCACCTAACGTTGTTACTGTCGCACTGGTAAAGAACTCGTCGCAGGTTTCCTCTGCACTGACAAATTGCACCTCTACATTAAACTGAATCAGAATTTTTGTGGCTGTCTTACTGAACTTCACGCTGGTAACTTGCGGTGGGGGCGCATAAACAATCGGAGCAGTAGACGATGCTACTACGGTCGCAGTGGCGGTCGGTGAAATTACAGAAGTGGAGTCTGGAGAAGTCGTGGATGTAAAAGAAGAAGCTGAAAGTAAATAAGCATTCGTGACACTTTTGCAGATTAAGCTCGAATGGCTTTTTGGACCAGCTGAAAAACGAAGTGTAGATTTCATTTCAATTCCTGATGACCGTACAAAATAAGGCACAAGTACTTGGATATGAGTCTTTATTATCCAACTACACCTAGACGAGTACAAATAAACCCAGAGACGAGTACAAATATCACGCGGTATTTGTACTCTTCTATTGTAGTACCGGTTAAACAGGTTTTCTCGCATCGAGCAAGCGAAGATTTGGATTGTAGTTACGAAAAAAAAAACAAATGGCGGAAAATTTGAATCATATTTCCGACGACGAAGAGTCAGAATGGCTGGCATGTATAGATCCAAGTTCATTAGATGAATCGTACGAAGAAAAACAGCTTGACGACCAGAAAATTTCTTCATTCAATGAACAAAATAGAAACAGCAGCACAACAACGCGCCAATTCCGTTAAGGTTTGCATACTTCTGTCACGCACTCCCCGTATATAAACATCCGCGAAATTCGCCCGCACTGAAATAACAGTTTGGTGTGTTGGATAATAAATAACTTATTGGACGTTTTGTTGTGTAGTATCGCTGAGTATTTTTCTCGTTATTTGTATTTTGACTCGCCCTACGGACTCGTCAAAATACGGCACAACTCGTAAAAATACTCATTGATACTACACAACAAAACGTCTAATAAGATATATTTATCGTAACCTAATTGTGACTGACGAATGCCATCCCTCTTGAGTTGATGATCAAGCCGTAAATTTGACATCTTTTACAATATGAATAATAAGCTAATCGTGAAAACGCTAAGCCAATGAACAATTTTTTGCTCTAGAAATCGGGGGTCACATGTTGTTTGAGACATCTGGGCCAAAAACTCCAGCCGGCCAAATTGAAACTTAAATTCAGCGTAGCATCAGGGAAATAAAGGCATATTATCGCTTTACCTGATTCGCTTGTAGAGGGAGTCGAAGAGGTTGTTAACAAGGAAGGACTGGCCGCTGAGGATACCGTGGTAGATGTCACTGAGGTCATCGAGGATGTTGAGGGCGAAGGTGAAATCGAGAGTGTTGAGAAAGTTGACGATACTGAAGGAGTAAGAGAAGACGATTTAGAAGTTGTTGCTAAAGGCAAAGAGGAAGATTCTGAGCTTATTAAAGTATCTGTAGAGGATGTCTCAGCACCATGGGTCGAGGTAACTGTTGTAAAGCCATGGCTATTAGTGGATGCAGCTGAGGAAATTGACAAAATTAAAGAAGAAGAAGTCGGAGGCACCGTGAAAGTTGTTGACGTTTTCATACTGGCTGTAGACTGTGTTGGAATGGTTTCCGTCGTGGATTTCGCGGCAGCCTCAGAATTCATAGTCCTACTAACTTCGTGAGAAACAGTAGATGATGAAGATGTCAAGGCAGTTGGGGAAGTTGTCATAGGAGCAGTAGAATGTAATGAATCAGATTCCGAGGCATCGTAGCTCGACATAGCGGTACATTTAACTTCAACAGTAGATGACGCAAAGGAATTAGGTAACACTGGAGAATTCAATCTATTTTCTGAACCTGTTGAAGTAGCCATGGACGGTGTTAAAGAAGTATGCGCGACGACGGATGTGGCAATACTCGACATTCCTGAAATGAAAGTTACGGTTAGATGCTTTTGTTTGAAACTGACCGTGTTTACTTTTCGAAAGTGGGTTGGTTACTCCCTCCCTCAGTTCCCTCATTTCGGCAGCATCTTTTGGCTTATCAGCAAAACTCTACAGGAGATATTTAACTTTGAAATCACCACTCTTCATCCCCATGGTATCAACGAACGCTTTTCATTCAGCTGATTCGTTCTTCTTTCTCTCGTCGCCATGTTCCCACCAATAGCGTAGCTCCATTTTCTGGATATATACACGCACAGAACCGGCTACAATTCGCTCTAACAGGGCTAACGCTCGAAACTTCAACTTTGAAACCCTTCACGGTGGTCAAAATACATTATCGACTCAGCTGATAAAACCAAATGGTCAGCAGTTGATCAGTTAGTCTTTTGGTCTTAAAAGCGCTTCTGTCAGTCAGTAAGCCTACTAGTCTAGGGAATGAATAGAGGGGGTAAGTTTCTAGCGAAACTATGGTGCTGCGTCGGTGGTAGAGTATAACAAAGTAATTTTGGTTTTATTAACTGAGTTTATTATGCTAATTTGCCACCGTAAAGAGTTTCAAAGCTAACGTTTTACGCATATGCCCTTCATATCCCCTTCATTCCCTCTTCATTCCCATTGACCATAGGCTAACGCTCGAAAGGTCAGCTTTCAAACTCTTTAATTTGCATTATCAACTCTGTTGATAAAACCAAATTACCATTTTAGTTAGTCGGTCTGTTACTTACTCCGTCATTTACCTACTTGGTGGGTTATTTTTATGTCCGGCCCGACATTAGTTGGTATCGAAAGGATTTTTACTGTCTAATTTCTTAGACTTTTACCTGATATTTGGCACGATACATTGTTAGTCAATTTAGGATTGTTTGCTTTCAGATTGTATTGATTGGGTGCATCGTAATTCCTGATAAAAATGTTTGGTGACATATTTAAGTAATATAGTCATGATACCTGCTGATGGAGCCACTGGCGGAGCATACACGGTCGCTGAATTAAAGGCTGCCGATACAGAAGAAAAATCTGGAAATAAATTAAAGTTTATTTTAGTGGACATACTGGGGACACTCTCTGAAATGTGCGTGTGTCAGGTTTCACATACAGGGAAACGAATTATTTTATCGTTGGATTGTTTCTACGTCGCCAGTTTCCTATTTCATTTACCGTGCTCTGACATCCAAGAAAAACATTTTCTAAGAACAAATTATGTCTGTTATGAGTTCATTTACTTACTAGTGTTGCATGAGACTTCGATCCAGCAAGTTTCAGTAAGCATAGAAGCCTTAGACGAGAGAAGATAAGCCGCAGAACTCAGAGAGAGCCGAAAAAAGAAGCTATCGCTTGATGGAAAGACATTTGAAGGTGTAGTCTGATCGAAAGACATTTGTACCTGTTGAATACGACATGCTGACACTAGACGAGAGAGGACTCCCAAGGATGGTGGTGGGGTAACATGCCACGGAGGATGAGGTATGATGCTGAAAAGAAGAGGTTTTGTTGCTTGTTGGAAAACTGTGACCTGTACCTGTTGAATATGACATGTTGACGCTGGACGAAGGAGAACTTGCAAGGATAGAGGTGGCGAATGCTGTTATGGAGGCAGTCGTATTACCTTTTAAAGAACAGATGTTCTAATTAGTATGACAGAAAACTTTGTAAAAAGCTTATAAGCCCAGAAGGCCCTTCTAAAAGAATCGAACATTCTAGTGCAACATCATCCAACAAAGTATTCCACTGATTTGGCCACCATGTTGAGCGATGACGCATGATGTTGGATGATGCTTGAGAAAGTTTGAATGTCCACATCATAAAACGTATGTATCACTCTCAGTGTGACCAGAAACGTCATACTTTTGACTTCAAAGTTTAACATTACAGCACTTTCAACACGCTCACTAATTGCCGGTTTCATTGTCACACCATCATCAAAACCATTCAACGAATAAAGTCAAGAATCAACTTTATCTCTCTGATATAAATATATATCTCTTTGATAAATACATCGATCCTTCGAATATTTGTCTTCTCTTCTGAGAAGACAAATATTCGAACAGTCTCGCAGAGATTCAAGTCTGTGCGATATTTTGAGCGGGATATTTTCGAAGAAGTATTTTCTTCAAACGTATAGTGCTTTGTATAGAGACGCCATGTTTGTGTCCCTCTGAGAGACACAAATATGGCGGCCGGGAGCGAAGGAAAACATATGTCATCGAGTTTTGCTATAAAAAGCTCGTAGTTGTGTTCTGAGTTCTCATAAACATCTATACAAATACTTATTCTCATACAGTGACTGTTCAGATTGCGAAATCTCAGCGGATAAGGCACTTTTTTAACCTAAGGGACAGCATTTTCCGCCGCCATTTTAATGTCGTGTCAAAGAAAAATCTTAGAAATTCAACCTTGCTTTATCTTTGTAAAAAGATAAATCTTCAGCTGTCCTAAAAACTAACTAAACTAAAATCTCAAAAGGATTGATAATTCCTTGTTTTTTAATTTTGGGACGCCACGTGAAAACCAAGATAATATCAATATCCCTAGTAATTTTTGGAAGATTTGTTCGAGGCATTAGTGTCTAAGAGTTTTATTAGAAATACGTTCTTTTGGCCTCTAAGTTCAACTATGTACAACATCGATCGTTCTAATCGCATAGCCTGCAGGTTTTCTTGTTTGCAATTGACTGGATGAACTGATTCAGAAACTGAAATTCAATCGATAGTGGATTTTAATATGATGAGAATAAAATAACTTGAAGAAAAATAATTTTAATTTTTATAATTTCCTCTTTGATGTCACGCCATAATATTTTCCACGTGACTCGAAGTTAAAAGAAACGTTCAAGAAGTTTCCTATTGGCATAGGACAGTTGCAAACTTTTTTCATCTGTTGATAAAGTCCAATAAAGAGAGGGGCTCAGGCGTTCGTCTCTTCAAAGGAAAGCTTTTTTTTAGATTAATTTGATTTCATTATCTTTCGTCAAATTTATCCTTCTTTTTCTTGTTTCTTCGTCCTATACATGAAAGGAGCTGGCTGTTCCCTTATCATTATGCTTCTATTAACCGTCGTTTTAGCCAACTGCACAAAAACTTCAATTGAAATAATTATACCCTGCGAAGAAAGTCGCCCAACTCACTCACCTTCGGAACCAACGCATACGCAGACATCATGACAGTTCGACGAATGAGACCAAGTCGAAGGAGATGATGAAATGGAAGAAGTAGGAGATAAAGGTTTGGAGAGAGTAACTGTTGAAGTAACCGGGAGGGTAGTTACGGGGGATCGAGACGTTGAAATAACTGAAATAGACGCATGATCACAGGGTCAGTTAGACAGTCATACACTTGGTCTGTTCTCTTTCTTTAGTGTGGCTATGCGTTTGTCTGTCTATCTGCGCGTGCTTACCTGTTTTTCTATACTTCTGTCTATCTGTCTGCCCCTCTGTCTGTTTACTAATCTGGCCCCGGTTGTTCGAAGGATGGATAACGCTATACACTGGATAAATCTCTATGCGGTGGATAGCGCAGTACGTTTTGGTAACACTTATCCGCAGGATAGCGATTTATCCGTTGGATAGCGTCATCCGCACTTTGAACAACCGGAGCCTGGACGTCTGTATGCCTGTCAGTATGGGTCAGTTAGACAGTCATACCTATATGTCATTGAAAACCTCTCTAAAGTTAAATGTTACGTCAAATTTCCCGCATGTCGAGAACTGAAAAAGGTAAATAATTTTTCTTTATAAAAAAGTGTGTCCGTTATCCCTTTATCATTGACTTCAAATGTCAGCTTGAGCGTCCATAAACCAAAACATATATATAGCCTATAAAGGATCGAAAATTAAAATAACACATTTCCTTATAATTTTTTTATAAGAAATTGTATGGAGCTCTCCGAGATACTTACAGCGCGAGCCCCGTGTGTCTTCTCATGAGTTTTGATGTCCCGCCTACATTTTGACAGTCATTACATTTTCAACAATGATCGGGCATTACCCTATACGATCCTTCCACATCAAAATTCTCTTATGTCGCAATGCTCTTTGTTTTCGTGAGGCAGTTTTGTACATGTGTACATAACATTTTTGCCCATGCTAAGTGACAGTCATTCCTGATTAAAGATCAAAATTGAAATTGATTTTTGCTCACTCAAAAAAGGTATCGCTACATGGGCTATCATCAAATATAAATTGAAAATCGGCGTCCAAGCTTTGATTGTTTGCTGTGAAAACAGTTCAAAGCAGATTAGCGTTTACAAGTGCTATAAAGTTAAAAATGTTCGAGTGGAGAAGGTTGAAAATGTTCAGATTATTATATGACGTGACTACTACTAACGTTTAGCATACTTATCAACATCACATATTTAAAGAGTTTCTTTAGCAGGGAATAAAAAAGTCTTCCTAATTTAAAGTATTCTTCAAATCGTTCTCATAAAGAGTCGTTTCTTATATTCTATAAAGTTCGAATAGTAAACACCAAAGCTTTCGCACACGAAGCGCTTAGCATTCAAATAATTGTTATAAAGCTGATTTATCTCTAAATTATGGAAGGAGCCCTGTGCGATTTGGATCATGATTCTCATTAAGAAAATAAGAAAAGCAATAAAAAATTAATGAAAAGAAAACCCAAAAAAAACAGAAAGTTACGGAATACCGAGAATCCCTTAATTCATATAGCGTGAGATAAGATACGTATTAGTATGACAAAAGTTGACTTGAAAATTACTTGAAGTGGTGCTGCCGCTTCCAAATGGCATAAATGTAGCAAATATCCAGATTTTGATGAGTGTGGATCCAATTCCCCAGCGTTCGTCAGGTGGTGGATAAAAGACTGAAATATTTGAAAGTTGAAAGAGTAACAGTTATGGAGCGCCATCGTAACTAAATAGTTGTGTTGTGTTGTGACATTTTCTCTGAGCCCATTCATGGAAATGCATAAAGTTTTATATGTTTTATGAAGGTTGGTCTTTCGCATCATGAAATAACGTGAGGTAAATTTAAACCAACCTTTCGGAAGATCCATCATTTAGTAGCGTTTCGTCTTCGTTGACCCTTCGTGACTCCTTCCAGACACAAATTCCGGTACAAACAAGGCAAGAATTTCCACTCAAAGTGGTTTAGAAATTATTTTTCTTGTTTTTTACTGTAATGATCCTTGAAGCTCAAGCTGAACCAAAACTCGAAGTTTCTGGAGAAAAAAATACCCACTTCTCCTCGTAAATAACGTTGATTATGACGCATAGTGTCTGATGACTCTCGCTGTGTCGGTTGGAGTCCTTTGATGTTACTATGGTAGGTTCATTAGTAGAGAAAAACAACCGATCACGACGATTTTGCGAGAAAATTGGAATAAATAGCATCTGTAAGTGGAGATGACGGGTTCGCGATTTTGTTTATTTGTATTTTATCACTGGTGACCATAGAAAAGTAGAAAGGCCTCCAGTTTAAATATGCCGCTTGCGTATTTCAGTGCTTATTATTTTTTTCAGAGGTAGGAAAAAAAATTATCTCTTCTTTACGAACTCGCGTATCAAAATCATGAAAAGTATCGGTCTGTCGAAACGCTGTCAAAGTGAAGCCGAAGGAAAAAGGATTGGTTAGTCATATTATTTTCAACCAAGCTTTATAAACAAAGGAATGACTTCATAAAATTACTTTGAAAAAGTGAAAGGTCATCAAGGAACTAAACATTGTGTCAAGATTTGTTTAGAAACCACGGTACTTTGTTTTTCTGAAGCTTACAATGGTAGGGCTAAATTCAACGGCATTAAATCTGGAGAATCGTCAGTGGTAACCACTATTTCAGTTTTCTACGGCGTAAAAGTTATCGAATCGCGAAGCGATGAATGCGATATTGGTTTTCAAGAGCAATTTAACGCGGAAATCACGAATAAAGTAATGGATTTTACTTGAATCGCATAACCGAATAAAAAAAAGAGAAAAAAAAGAAACAGCATTAGTTATGGTTGTTTTGTATACGTAGATGCGAAACAATATCGCTTGCCCTCGTTTTCAACTCCTAACTCCACGCTAACCTCGCTTTGTTAACCAACCAGATGCGAGATTTTATTCAATGATGCGATTCTGCCGCAAATTTCGCAACAGAAACCGAAGGAATTCGATGAGTGAGAGTCGCATTAAATCCCCTTGTCAGGCTAGCTATAAAAAGCGTCTCATTTGACTTCGGTTTTTCAGTGGAAGAAAGACAAGATTTTACACACGCCATTGCAGAAAACAAAGAGCAGGCTCTCACAATTTCAAAACATACATTTGCATTCACTTATATAATTTGACTTTCGTGACATTTTAAAATTGAACAGAGATAAATCTTCGAAGATTAATCCTCTTTGGAAATAAACAGTACTTTCTGCAAGATCTCTAGGCCTTTTTTAAAGAAGACCGTCGCTACGATCATTTAACTCAGTCGAGTGTTTGCCATACCAGTGTTGTTTTTCATTCAAAAGTGTACATGCTCTTCAGTTTCAGGTCGTGACAGATACCAATTAAAACTGTTTCAAAGCTGGCTTGGAAGCCTTTTTACTTGTACCAGTAGGTACAATAAATGCAATGTAAATTTCAATGTTTCGGTGAAGCCTCTCTCTTTAATTTAAATAACTTCTGTTTTCTTTATCATCTACTCACTAAATATTGTTCAGTTTATGGAGGAGCTTCCCGTGATTTATTTATTTATTTATTTACTCAAATTCAATTACACAGTTAATCAAAACAAAAACAAAAACGAGGAGTTAAATATATATACAAGTATAAAAAAGAGATATCTGAGTAATTAGGCCAGTTTGTACAGAGTTCTAGATTCCTTATTTTAAATAGACTGCCTGTGATAAAATACAAAAAAAATCGTAATTATGGCCCTAAATACCAGCCTAGGTCTGTCCAATAGGGACCTCTCGTCTGGTGAATAATTTAGATATCCTTTTGGAAGTATTGTACTTTAAGTGTACAGATCGACAGTACTGGCTACTCGATGGCAGGTTTCGACACTTGGCTACCTGCATTACTAGCCACCGCGCTAGTGATTTCTAAAATTTATCATATAAGGGGAAAAATTACTGAATTGTGATTGGTCAAGACAGAGGGCATTTTTTCTTAATTTTTGTAATTGCCCGGGGCAAAATTACTTGAAAACGATTGGCTGAAAATCACTTAGCAACGGCTGCCAAGGTAAAGAAATTTCTGTTTGTTTTGTAACAATGGCGTCCCGTTTTGCGCGAGATCAGTAAGAAAACATTTTGCCCCTTATATTATAAAAAAGTAGTCACATGGTTCCTCGTAAAATTAAGGATTAATATCTCTTGCGTTTTCAGAAGTTGCAGAAATTGCACGAGTCGCGCAGCGACTCGTGCAATTTCAGCAACTTCCGAAAACACGCGTGATATTAATCCTTAATTTTACTCGGCCCCATGCGATTACCTGTACTTACTAGCCCGAAACACAATTAACTTGGTAGCCTGGATCAATTTCCCTTGAGGTCTACTTCAACCCCAAACACGCAAACCTTCCTCTAAACTTATTAGCAAAGTCTTTCAAAATGATAAAGAATGGCGTTTTTCAAGTTTCGTTGTGATAACATAATGTGCTATTAAAGGAAAAAGCTAAGTAAATTTCAAGTGCGAGGCGATCGTGCGAGGTGATGTGCAAAGTATCGCCACATTGGTAGGGAGAAGACGGGGGAAGACAGTGACCATTAAGCACTGGGATCTAGCGATGTTTACGATCGACACGCAAGACCAAAAAAGACGCCAGAAGATGAAAGATTTATGCCTTCCTATTTAAATTCATGGCTCATACACAAGAGTGGGTGTGCAGCTCGAACTAAGAGCCCGAGTATTTAATGCCGTCCGACAAAGTTACACAGAGTAGTAATCAACTAGTCATGACCTCTCGGGCTAAAACGTTCTGTGTGCCGCGGCCTGATACGAAAACCCAAAAATCCCAATGGGAAAAATGGGAACGTATACCACATGCAAATGCAGGCGCACCGACCTCTGGGGGTTAGAGGTAAAACAGCTTAATTACGTTCAAGATAAAATTTAACATAAAACTAGAAAAGTTCGAGAGCTGAGATGAATACATTACAAATGTCATACTTAAATACGCCATACAACAAAAGACTCAATTAAAGCCCAAGCGGCCCACGTGCTAACATACCAATAGGAAAATATTTACATTCTTTGTCACTGCCACTTACAGTTTAGCTCCGCCGAATGTAAACAAATTTCTTTATTGTTATTATCATTACAACTTAAAATTTCCTGTTTTTTGTTTTTAAATTTCTTTCAATTTTTTTACTAGCCAGCGGGCTATTAAACGTGGTTTTTATTAGCCCGACCAAATTTTTACTAGCCTCTGGCTACCGTGCTAGCGGAGATGTCGAACCCTGCATTATATGGTAGGGTGTTAAGACTTGGACTGTCTACGGGGTGCAGATACAGATACTTCCCGCCTACATGATGAGAGGAAAGTGAACGACAGAGCTGCGTGGAGGAATTTGACTCGGGCCTAAATGAAATAGTCACTGTCGCCCCTGACAGACTACTATGATGATGATAATGACTTCATATGCAAGTAAGTCCTCACATGAAAACTGGGATAATTTCGTAAATGTCCCTTTTAGTAATTTTTAACTTAACCACTCGATATTCACTTTAATGCGTCAAGATTTATTTTATTTTCATGTCAGAAATACACGATCACTCCTCAGACAAACAAGTTTGTGTAAGAGCCATGACGAAAAGTTCATCAAAAGTCGGCGATAGCTAAATAACTCATCCTGTCTAATCTGTATTGATTAGCCAATTGTTGAAGATTCAGCGCGCTTTTAGCGAGATCTGAAGCACACAGGAAGTTTGGAAAGCACGAAAGTTGCGTTAGAGTTTCTCGAACCACAGCTGGAGGCAACTCTAGCTTATTTTGTACTCTCTAAACTTCCCAACTCAGTGCCTTATATCTCTATGAAAGTACAATAAACACATATAATAATTGTTTGACTATCAGGAGCTTCTTAAATTGGTGATCATTTCCTTTATTTTCATGACCTTCATATCTGATTTAAGGGTAAAACTGAATAAGGGTAAGGATAAAATTAGGCCAGTCGCTCTAAGGGCTAAAGCTATTGAATGAAAGTTTTCTTTACTATACATACTTCCAATTAAGTTTATCATCTTCTTTGGATCATTAATTTTCCCACGATAAAGGGCTATTATAACGAGCTCTATGATTGGTTCAAAAAGAGAGTGCTTCGTCGAAATATAAACACAATTGGTCATGAAAGACGATCTTCCCAGTTTCAATCTAAGAATTCGATTCTCGAATGCGAGCAGTCCTTCTTTTTCGGCGATGTCCTTCGCATCAGGAAAAAAGAGAGCGGAGCGAGCGCAAACTAAGCCTTAATCCCAAAGTTCCGAACGGCCCGCTAATGTTATAACGGGATAATGACCTTGCAGTATCGGTATCTAGAGATATTCCAGCGCGAGTACGGGTTCACTAAGCTTTAAGTATTGAGTTAAGCTGTCTCTTGCAGCTCTTCATGTTTCACTTTATACTTTGAAACATAATTAGCCTATATACAAGTTCATATATGAACTTCATATATTCATCGTATCTGATTTATCATCACGGGTGTGGGTTTATTACGAATCAACTTAACGGCCTGCTCCCAGTTGGCTTGTTAGCTCAATTAGTAGAGCGCTGCACTAGTATCGCAGAGGTCAGTGGTTCGAATCCCGTACAGGCCTGATTTTTTTTTTGAGGTCTGATTATCGCTATTGCATAAATAGCGCTCTCTACTGCGAGGATCGTGCATCATACGTATAATTAGCCAATAATCATAATCATAATGGTACACCTCAGCTTGAGTTCTTGCAACGTTATGGTTCAATCTTGTGACAACAACGGGCTTAAACACTTGGAACTTTAAGAAATTGCTTTTTCTAGCAAAGTCGTTCACTCTTAATTGTTTTTCGCTTTCGCATCCCACATACTTACCATAATCACTTCATTGTTTCTAATGCATCGTGTTCATCCCAGTCAATTATATTTCTCACACTTGGTGCCATAGTTACAACCAAAATTTACGTAAACAAAGCCGTATGGGGCCCGAGGAAATTCGGGTTTCATTAATTGTTCGCCAATGTCCACAAAAAGCCGATGTATTTTTGTTGAGCGTTAAGAAATTGAGATTTTTCCAAAAAGGTATTTGAAAATCTTAGTCCATACCTAGATAGATTCTTCCCGCTAATTCAGGGTTGATAAGTAAAAAGGAGAAACGAAGCAAAAAGAAAAGAAATCGGTAAAGCAATGGGGCATTTAAAATGCACGATTTTGGATGCCAAGAAAGGTACGTGTAATCTATTCACGTCCTATAGTCCTATACTTGCCTCTATAAAGTATCTTGTCATTGTAAACCAACACACTGAACTTTTATCAGAAGTTTATCTCGTATCTAAAAAAAAAATTGTTGAAATATACTATTTAATGTTTCATTGATTCGTAACGCAATATCATGGAAATAATTGTTGAAGGAGAAGAACTTTTGCCTTTCTTTGTCGTAGCTCTTCCTCTGTCGCTAATCGTCAAGATATGCATTTTTAACGCCTTCCCATCTACGGCAAATGGTGACAGCTCTTCGGGTAGGTATTAAAAGCTTAAAGTCTACCACACTGAAAGAAAATTACATTTCATTTAAACTGTAGTCCCCAGGTAAGACTTCCTTTCTGACTTGAAATTTATTTGTGAGTGTGCGAATGTTTTTTCTACCTCCTTCGAAGCGGAAACTTGTCTTCTAAAACGTCTTCGCCCTAAGATTGACGATTTGTCAGAATTTATCAAAATTCATTTTTAAATTCACAGCTGCCTGAGTAGCACATTGATCAAAATGTTAATTTAGAGATGTATTTTTTGCTTTTGAAAATAACATTTTTTTCCAACAGGTTATGTTCGTTTCCACTTTTTGAACTAAAACCTTCCCTAAGGTTTCTTCGTTTTCTAAATCTTAACTGGGGCAGTTTTTTAGTTGAACTCAACGAGTCAGGAAACGATTGATAGGAAGGAATTGAATACCAAAATTACACTAATTTAAAATTCTCTTTACTGAATCAATGCCATAAGAAACTAATGGATCGCGAAATTAACTGTGGAAAGCACTCAAAATAAGGCATCTGTGAATTCGGCGCAGCGGAGCAGTTTCAGTATTCACTTCACTTCATAGAATTACAGAACATTTCAACCAAAAAGGAACGCGGTATATGAGTTGATTGGCAAAAAATTGCCAAATCAGAAAAAAAAAAAAAAAAACTGCAAAAGATACGCTTGACCAAGTTCTTACAACTGCTCGGTAAGTTGAATAATTTACTTCAATTAGGATGCCCTCGCCTTTCGCAAAATCCTTTTTCGAATCTCAACATTTGCTTATACTATTGAAAATTAATTAAGTGTTAAAAGAAATTGGCCCGTGGTAAGATATTTTACATCCATACCATGATTTTTCACTCAAGATACGTGGACAGAATTTAATCATCATTTCATGTCATGTCAAGAGCAAAAGTTTCATGACGCACGCGACGGTATAACAATTTTTGTGTCATCATTTATGGGTAAAATGCTTAAGCATTCAATGGTTTGATAAGATATGTTTGTACAAACATTGAAAATTGCTGACCTTATTTTAATTAAAGTTTGACAGATTCGCTTTCATATTTGCACAAATCTCAATAAAGGTTTGGCAAAATTCGGACTACCTTGGTAACGCAGAATTTTTAATGAATATGGATAGCATATCAATAAGTAATGCGAAGTAAACTATTGCGAGAGGCAAACTTTATGTCGCGATGAAAAGCTCTCCAGTTTGAACCAAATCCGCTAGTTTCAGAGAAATAGGTGTCACATAAAACCATCGCTAGAAATACAAGAGATATCGGCATTCATTTAATTCGCTTCGAAATCTGTTTTAGACACTTGGAATTTACAAATCTTTTCTATACTGCTTTCGGAGGAGTCATTGTGAAGTTTAAAAAAACGTATCTGAATAGTCACCCAACTCTATACTGCCACCCTGAAATTGTGAGCGTTTTCTCTTATTTTATTGCATAAATCTTTAAAGAAAGTATTTCCTTGCACTCGGTTTCAACCCAGCCAAGCTCGTAGATAACACCAATTAAAATGGACGACAAGAATTTCAACCAAACTTCAATCTACCACTTCTTCTCGCATAAAGCAAAGAAATAAAATGAATTTGATGCTTGCCATGATGAAACTCAAACTTGGATTGACGAGAGCTTACGCAATAAATTGGCTTTTACTACCTCCTGAGCAATGATGAAAGAAATGAAAGGCCAGCTGTGAATTCACTAGAGGTCGAAATAATCCTAATTTCAAAGGAAAAATTGTGCTGACAAACAGTATGTAATGAAACTAAGTTCTCTAAAGTACCGAATCAATTCGAAGAAGCATCGCCATTGAATCTACCACGCGGTGCTCCAGAAAGTAATCGGTTCTTGTTCAAAAAGTATTCCCATTTTTATTACACCGTGGTTGCTTCTCTAATTGCCGCTGTAATTTGGCTCCAGAAGTTGTCACATGACGACCATTCTTAGACCGCCCTCTTATGACTTTGTTATGGTTTCAGAAGAAAACAAAGAAACAGAAAATTTATGAGGTGGTAATACTTTAAAATATGCAAAGTATTCTGAGAAGCACCTTCTTGACAGGTCAAAGTAATCACGGAACTCTGATCCATCACATGGAAAAGCGCTGTGCTGGCTATATTTTCTGACGAAAACGAACAAAATTGTCGAGCGAATTATCAAGAATGAACTCAAATGCCTAGCGAAGAATAAAAAATATTTCGAACAAAATACAGTTTTGTAGCATATTAATTTTTAACGCGTTTGAATGATTTCGTTGGAGGCTTCCATATCGAATCGCGCCGGGAAATGAAGGACATCCCAGGGAATCCGTTTTGCAGGTGGCTAGCATGGCAACGTGGCTCATAAACAAATTTGAAATCGTCTCCATGAAGTGACTTCCAATTAGTACTCAAACTAAACCCTTATGAAATGACAACACAGGGCGTTAAAAAAAGAAACCCTGTGTTCAAGTGCCCGTTTCTAGAAAAACTGCTTTAAAGGGCTCGAGAAGCAGATTTTGTTTCTATGTCGAGATTTTAACAGATCTTTAACTAAAAAAATTAGATCTCGCGAAAAAGAAAGGGGGATGGACTGGTGCTGAGATAGGACTCGTATTCATTCCATAAAGTTATTGCGGGAATGCAGGACTTTCGAGAAACGAACATATCGAATACCTAGTACAATCTCCCACGCTATTTCCTAGACAAATGGTCCTTTGCAGCCGTAAGGTGCAAGGCCATGGCTCCTGGTGGGGCAAAAATATTCGAAGAAATTTTTGTCATATCTTTCAGTCTCTTCCTTTATTTTATATTATCTTTCGAACTTTTGGCTACTAAAAGGTTCGTCTTCACGAAATGACAAACAAAATCAAAGAAAATAAGGGAACATCGTCCTTTCGTTGTTTTTTTCAGTTTTCGAGTCATTTGCAAGACCCATGCCTCCTTGATTGAAAATTCTGAACGAATCTGGGGACTGGGGAGAGTGCCAAATTTCAGGAGCTCCGGCGAAGAAACTATAGCTCTCGCTTTGTTTCTCCTGCCCCCTAGTCAAAAAATTTCAAGTTACGGCCATGAGGTGTATACTCAATAGCAGAAAAAATAAGTCGTCAAATAAAATTATTTGTTTTGAGCTCAATATATAACAAATCTAAGATGGCCGCTACAGAAAAAAAAAAGTATCGAGGCCCGCGGTCTCGAACGGCCGATCACAAAAGAGTGGAAAAACGAGTGATATTTCAACAAATCCTTCTTTTTATGAGGTGTATGACTCCATGTAGGGACTGTGTATGAGGTGTATGTCTCCACGCAGGGACTGTGTATGAGATGTATGACTCCACGTAAGGACTTTTTATGAGGTATATGAGTTCAAGCAGGATTCCGCTTAAGAATGGAAATCTGGAGAACTCTGTCTGAACTGATAAACTTGTCCTTTTTTTAGTGAGTTACTCCATGTCTAAAGGAAAATTTTCTGCGATCACTGATTCAATCCATTGGTCAGTCAATGGGTCGGTCAATGAATATTACACTGCTGACATTATGAATGTTACAGGTACAATGTCCCACGTCATGAGCAACTCTGTCCCAGTCTCCTCTTCGCCTATGCTGCCACCACACTGTTACCATGTATGCAAATGCAACTATTTCGCTGGTGAGTAGTGGAGAAATACAACTGAAAGACAACGATGGAATCCAAATTCAGTTTTTCTTCTAATAATTCGACCAAAATGATCTGTTTTAAGTGAGTTATTTATGGAAAAGAAATGCCAACTGTTGTTACAAAGTGGACCTGTTGCCTTAGGGAGAGAGTTTAAGAAAGTAACATTTTACTGTATTTGATGTTAAAAAACTCTAATGGACTGAAACATTTACACATAACAAGGTTCTTAGAATTCATAGAAAACCGTAAACAGTTGAGATAAAGAAATTGGAGGATTAACCGATACGTAAAACAATATTGCGAATGCAGCAGAGAAGAGGAGCGCGAAAAGACTCGTAATAAATGGAAAATTGTATATTAAGTTGTGTTGGAGACTGTATTAAGCAATGCCGTTCTCCTCACAATAGAAGCGTGTAATATCCACCATGCGAAAGTATTAACAATTAATTTCTTTTATTAAAGGATATGCCACTTCTTCCAAGATGTACAACATGTCGTCAATGCCCTCCCCAGTTCATTACAAAATGTCTTCAGGGTCCATGAGTGTATCACTTCACGTGAACCCTTCCCCATCTGGTTCAGGTATGGCGTACACGCAGAGCGCAAACATCACGCCAGTGAGCAACTCTTCGACTCCATGGCTCGCACCGAATTCTTCAGTGTTTGAGCCTTTTTATTGTCCAAATGTGCCTTGTTGGGTGGAGATTGAGTGCATGAACCGTGAGTAAAACTTATTATAATTCTAGTTTGGAATTCCTGCCTCTAAACTCTTCAGGAATGAAAATGAGCATTACATTCTGTAGATTATATAGCTTTTATTTCATTTGAGTAGATCTTAACGATGCCTTTTTGGTCAATTTTCAGATAACCATAGCATCTCTAATCTGAAATATACCTGGGAACTTTCTGACAATTCTTTATCCTTTTTAGACATCAAAGTTTCAATTGAAGGCAATGGTTTATGCACTAGTGTGTATTTCAAACCTACCGACTAGCAAAAATACTTGTTGTATTCGTCTTTGTATCCATCTCAGTTTCTAAGACTTTGTCTTTTATATAGTGATGACTCTGATTTCCACCACAAACCAGAGTCAAAGTGCCAGTTTTTCGATAAACGTGGATACCCTGATTCTGTCGTTCAAGCGGGCTACCACCGCGCCCAACTTATTAATCGACATTCAGCACTACAAACGTCATTAAAGGAAGATTCCAACCGCATTCCATTCACTCTCACGTTTCACCCTCACAACAACTCAATTAAATCCATCATTCTTAAAAACTTTCAATTACTTCAAAACGATCCAGAGACAAGCACTCTCTTTTCGCAGCCCCCGCTCATTTCATTGAAACGCGACAAAAACATGGGCAATTTTTTGGTCAGAAGTTCTCTTCAGACTAATTACCAACAAGACACTTTTAAATGCGCTCGTACACGATGCAAAACGTGTCCTTTCATTCACAACACTGAAAAAATATCGGGACCCAAACGATCCATTAAAATCAACGATCACTACACGTGGATCTCCACCAATGTAATCCATTGCATAATTTGCACTTATTGCAAAAAAATTTACATCGGCGAAACGGGCAGAAGACTTGGTAATCGATTCCGACAACACTTTCGCGATGTGGAGAGGAATGACAAGGACACATCGAAACCAGTCGCTAGACTCTTCAATTTACCTAATCATTCTAAGCAACATATGGAAATCTGCGGTCTTTCCTTACACTTAGGTAGCACGGAAAGCCGTAAAACTATTGAAAAAAAGCTCATCTTTCAAACCGGCAGTCTAAATCCCACAGGTATTATCGAACGCTTTTCATTCCACTAATTTATTCGTGTTTTTCTCGTTGCCATGTTCTCACCAAAAACGTAGCTCCATTTTCTGCCTTTAAAAGCGCACACAACCCATAATTCCTCTATTCGCTCCGACGAAAGGCCAGCGCTCGAAATGTCAGCTTTTAAAATCGTAACGGTGGCCAATTTACCATTTCAACTTTGTTTATATATTCAAAGCATCTCTTTAGAAGACGTCTTATGTATCAACATCATCCATTCCACCCACAAATTGTCCAGGGGAACTTGATTGCGATGTTAGGTGCTACATTAAGTGTAGGAAAAGCAGAAAATATTGCGTTTTGGACGGTTGACAATTAATATTTTGGTTATTTGATGGTTGGCGGTTTTACTCGGCATTGAGACCCTCATCCATGCCTATCTTGCAAAGTTTTTTTCCGTTATTTGTATATAACAATCTTTTACGGTGGTTTTCTTTGTTTTATTCATTCGCTTGGCAGCTTCGTGGCAGAGTTTTTCTATGCGCTAAACTCGCAATTTGGATCATTTAAAACCGAACTGAACGGCAAGTTCGTAATTAGTAACGAACTGGTTAGCATTCAGCCGTGGCTGGCAGTGGGGCAAAAATATTCGAAGAAATTTTTGTCATATCTTTCAGTCTCTTCCTTTATTTTATATAACCTTTCGAACTTTTCGCTACCAAAAGGTTCGTCTTCACGAAATGACAAACAAAAGCAAAGCCAATACAAGGAAAATCGTCCTTTCGTGGTTCATTTTAGTTCTCCAGTCATTTGCAAGACCCACGCCTCCTTGATTGAAAATTCTGAACGCATCTGGGGACTGGGGAGAGTGCCAAACTCCATGAGCTCGGGCGAGGAAACTTTAGCTCTCGCATCGTTGTTTCTCCTGCGCCCTAGTCAAAAATTTCAAGTCACGGCCATGAGGTGTATACTCAATAGCAGAACGTTTGAATAAACAGGAATAAGTCGTCAAATAAGATTATTTATTTCGAGCTCTAAACATAACAAATCTAAGATGGCCGCTACAGGAAAAAAAAAAAATTATCGAAGCCCGCGGTCTCCAGCGGAAGACCACAAAAGGGTGGGTAAACGAGTAACAATTCAACAAATCCTTCTTTTTATGAGGTGTATTACTCCACGTAAGGACTGTGTATGAGGTGTATGAGTTCAAGCAGGATTCCACTGAAGAATAGAAATCTGGAGTACTCTATCTAAATTGATAAACTTGTCCTTTTTTTCAGTGAGTTACTCCATGTCTAAAGGAAACTTTTCTACGGTCACTGATTCAATCCATTGGTCAGTCAATGGGTCGGTCAATGAATATTACACTGCTGACATTATGAATGTTTCAGGTACAATGTCCCACGTCATGAGCAACTCTGTCCCAGTCTCCTCTTCGCCTATGCTGCCACCACACTGTTACCATGTATGCAAATGCAACTATTTCGCTGGTGAGTAGTGGAGAAATACAACTGAAAGACAACGATAGAATCCAAATTCAGTTTTCCTCCTAATAATTCTACCAAAATGATCTGTTTTAAGTGAGTTATTTATGGAAAAGAAATGCCAACTGTTGTTACAAAGTGGACCTGTTGCCTTAGGGAGAGAGTTTAAGAAAGTAACATTTTACTGTATTTGGTGTTAAAAAACTCTAATGGACTGAAACATTTACACATAACAAGGTTCTTAGAATTCATAGAAAACCGTAAACAGTTGAGATAAAGAAATTGGAGGATTAACCGATACGTAAAACAATATTGCGAATGCAGCAGAGAAGGGGAGCGCGAAAAGACTCGTAATAAATGGAAAATTGTATATTAAGTTGTGTTGGAGACTGTATCAAGCAATGCCGTTCTCCTCACAATAGAAGCGTGTAATATCCACCATGCGAAAGTATTAACAATTAATTTCTTTTATTAAAGGATATGCCACTTCTTCCAAGATGTACAACATGTCGTCAATGCCCTCCCCAGTTCATTACAACATGTCTTCAGGGTCCATGAGTGTATCACCTCACGTGAACCCCTCCCCATCTGGTTCAGGTATGGCGTACACGCAGAGCGTAAACATCACGCCAGTGAGCAACTCTTCGACTCCATGGCTCGCACCGAATTCTTCAGTGTTTGAGCCTTTTTATTGTCCAAATGTGCCTTGTTGGGTGGAGATTGAGTGCATGAACCGTGAGTAAAACTTATTATAATTCTAGTTTGGAATTCCTGTCTCTAAACTCTTCAGGAATGAAAATGAGCTTTACATTCTGTAAATTATACAGCTTTTATGTCATTGGAGTAGATCTTAACTAAGCTTTTTTGGTCAATCTTCAGATACCCATAGCATCTCTAAAACGTCTTATGTCTCAACATCATCCGTTCCACCAACAGATTGTCCAGGGAAACTTGACTGCAAAGGTAGGTGCTGCATTAAGTGTAGCAAAAGGTGCCACCAATATCGACAATATGTTACGCCAACCCGTAAGCTGCCTATGTAGTTTATACCTTTATACCAAACCACACATCTTGAGATTATACTTCTTCATGACGATAAGCTACATTTGAACTAGGTTTGATGAGTGGTCTTCCATGCTTATCTTACATATTTTCTCCTGTAGCTGATGTATGTAACAATCTTCATGGTGCTTTTTTTTTGTTTTGTTTTATTCACTGGTAGCGCGGTCCAAGAGTACAGTTATACGTGATGCAATGAGCATATCAAACAGTGCCACAACTATTTATTTTGTTATACCAACCTTTAGGCCGCCTATGTAATTTATAACTTTATGCCATATTACACATCTTGTAATCATACATATTCATGACGATAGGCTATGTATAACCTACATTTGATAGGTGGTCATCCATGAGGGTCTCAATAGGAGGGAAGGGGGTTAAGTCGAGGTTGACAGTTGAAAGTAAGCCCTTTTGACGGTTGACGGTTAAATTTTAGGTCATTTGACGGTTATGACGGTTAATTTTTGGAAATGTCGCCTATAAAACAAACCAGACGCGCGAATTTGGCTGTAATTTTTCATGATGACGCATTTGTAAAGAACTGTTAATTTATGACACCTTTTATTAATGAAGTGAGACCTTTATTTAAGTGTCTTTGGGCTTAACCTAAGAAGACTAATTAGGGACACTATAATTAAAATACACTTATAAAAATTGTATATTTACACGAAAATGAGTAAAATTTAAAGCTTAGAAAGCTAAAATATTCCTATTGACTACAAAGATTACAGCAATGCTGTGATTAATTACAATCTCGTCTAGGTTCAGTTTTCTTCTTTTGTTTATGAAAACACATAAATTTGGTGAATCCCTTTGATTATTAGTGAGTTTTGTCCACAAAAACGGCCCGAGATATCTGACAGAGTGCTTGCCTTAGCAAATAGTTTCAAAACGTGGTAATACAAAGTCACTATTCCGTAGCGAATGTGTAGAGCCTTTGCGAACAAATAATTCAGAAACGCAGTCGCGTACAAGACCATGTTTGACTTCGTACATAAGTGCTGTGATATCCTGAAGCCGTCCATTATATAAAGGGGGCATATCAGCACACCTTAGGAGTTCTTCATACGTAGCAGAGTGGGATTTATAAGTAACCCTTAGGGCTCGTTCTTGTAATCGTTCTAACTTTCTTTTGTCCGATAATTTGCAAAAATGTCAGGTTAGATGGCAGTAAGTTAAATATGGCAGTATAAAAGATTTATACAATAGTAGCTTGGCCTTGCAGGGTATTAGCTCAATTGGGAGAGCGCCGGACTGCCGTGCGGGAGGTCGAGAGTTCAATACCGGCCGGACCAACACTCAGGGTCTTAAAATTAACTGAGAAGAATATGCTTCCTTTCTCAACATCAAGAAATGGTTAGATATTCTAGTCTTCTCGGATAGGGACGAATAAATGGAGGTCCCGTCTCCTGCAGGGTTAGGGGTAGGAGACGTTAATTTCCCACGCACGAGATTACTGTGTGATGGATGTCCTCCCCTGGGGTGGGATGGGTGGGAAAAGGTGAGGTCGTTACATGGACTAAAGCGGCTGCCAGAGGCGCCTGATAATGCTGACGTCCGATCTCAACCTTAGTAAATATTATTGTAAGCGCATTGAGATTCTTAAATGCGTATTAAGAACGTTCATTATTATTATTATTATTATTATTATTATTAAGTTCCGAAGACGTGAGAGTACTCCAACTTTCTGGCTTACCTTGGTACATAATTTGCTAATATGCTCAGTAAAGTTGAGATTTTCATCTATATGAACTCCTAGTAGTTTGATTGGTTCTGTGTTTGCATTAGCTAGATCGTTTATACTCAGCATTTTGTCGCTCTTATCTTTATCGAGTTTTCGTGGATTGATGTTTAGAGACTGAAACTTGTCTGGATTGGCCAGTAGAAATTTTTTCGAATACCATGACAGTGCTTTCTAGCCCTGTGTTTTCATTCTGCATCGTACTATTTCATGTTCCCTTCCTTTGACGTACATTTGATGGTCATCAGCATACATTGTTAAATTTACGTCTTTGACATGAGCTGACATATCGTTCTGGTAGATGTTCCATAGTAAGGGACCGAAAGACGATCCTTGAGGGCATCCCCGTTCCATCGTTATCCAGTCGCTAGTAGCATCACACATTTTTACTCGGTTTAGTCTGTCCGGAAAAAATGATCCCATAACGTTAAGTGATCGTCCTCCAAATCCATAAGCCTCTAGTTTCTTCACCGTCAGAGAGTGGCTGAGAGAATCGAAGGCCTTACTCATATCTGTAGATAGTACTGATACCAGTTGCTTACTATCAAGAGCCTGCTTCCAGTCATCAATAAGCAAGGTTGTCTCGCAACTATGTCTTTTTCTGTAAGCTGTCATTCTGTAGTACAAAGTTTCTTCATAATGGCTTGTCACCTGATTGCTCAACAGGAGTTCAAATATCTTGTTGATAGCTATTAGGGAGGAGATAGGGCGATAATTTCTAGCGTCCTGTCCATCTCCCTTCGTTTTACGACACCGGAAGTGTTCCCCCACCGGAAGTCAGTTCTGTCGCTGACCAGTTTTACTCCCTACTAGCAGTTTTTAAAAGGACTTGCATAAATGTATTTTTATGATATATCAAGGATTTTAGTTATAAATAGCAGAACTTGATCCCAATTAAGGCAATCGTTTAGTTCTTAATTAAGGATATCTGAGAGATTTGACGATTGACGGTAAAATCGGTGCATTTTTGACGGTTGGCAATAAATATTTTGGCCATTTGACGATTGACGGTTGACCCCATTGAGATCTTCATCCATGCCTATCTTGCAAATTTTTTTTCCTTTATTTGTAAATAAAAATCTTCACGGTGGTTTTCTTTGTTTAATTCATTCGCTTAGCGACTTCGTGGCAGAGTTTTCTATGCGCTAATCTCGCAATTTGGATTATTTAAATCCGAACTGAACTCCAAGTTCGTGATGAATAACGAACTGTTTCGCATTCAGCCAGTGGAAGATTTTTCTGCATAAGTATATTTCGTTGTAAACAATGCCGGATGAAAATGATGTGTATTTTCTTTCTTTTAGGTGTTTGTGATGGTAGCGCGGTCTTAGACTGCAATGGTACGTGATGCAGTAAGCATATTACACAGTGCCACAACTATTCATTTTGTTATACCAACCTATAGGCTGCCTATGTAATTCAAAACTTTATTCCATATTACACGTCTTATGATTATACGTCTTCGTGACGATAGGTCATGTATAGCCTACGTTTGATGGGTGGTCTTCCATGCTTATCTTGCAAAGTTTTTTCCCTATCTTTGTTTATAACAACCTTCACGGTGGTTTTCTTTGTTTCATTCATTCGCTTGCCGGCTTCGTGGCAGAGTTGTCTAAGCGCTAATCTCGCAATTTGGATTATCTAAACCCGAACTGAATGCCTAGTTCGTGATAAATAACGAACTGTTTCGCATTCAGCCAGTGGAAGATTTTTCTGCATAAGTATATTTCGTTGTAAACAATGCCGGATGAAAATGATGTGTATTTTCTTTCTTTTAGGTGTTTGTGATGGTAGCGCGGTCTTAGACTGCAATGGTACGTGATGCAGTAAGCATATTACACAGTGCCACAACTATTCATTTTGTTATACCAACCTATAGGCTGCCTATGTAATTCAAAACTTTATTCCATATTACACGTCTTATGATTATACGTCTTCGTGACGATAGGTTATGTATAGCCTACGTTTGATGGGTGGTCTTCCATGCTTATCTTGCAAAGTTTTTTCCCTATCTTTGTTTATAACAACCTTCACGGTGGTTTTCTTTGTTTCATTCATTCGCTTGCCGGGTTCGTGGCAGAGTTGTCTAAGCGCTAATCTCGCAATTTGGATTATCTAAACCCGAACTGAACGCCAAGTTCGTGATGAATAACGAACTGTTTCGCATTCAGCCAGTGGAAGATTTTTCTGCATAAGTATATTTCGTTGTAAACAATGCCGGATGAAAATGACGTGTCTTTTCTTTCTTTTAGGTGTTTGTGATGGTAGCGCGGTCTTAGACTGCAATGGTACGTGATGCAGTAAGCATATTACACAGTGCCACAACTATTCATTTTGTTATACCAACCTATAGGCTGCCTATGTAATTCAAAACTTTATTCCATATTACACGTCTTATGATTATACGTCTTCGTGACGATAGGTTATGTATAGCCTACGTTTGATGGGTGGTCTTCCATGCTTATCTTGCAAAGTTTTTTTCCCTATCTTTGTTTATAACAACCTTCACGGTGGTTTTCTTTGTTTCATTCATTCGCTTGCCGGCTTCGTGGCAGAGTTGTCTAAGCGCTAATCTCGCAATTTGGATTATCTAAACCCGAACTGAACGCCAAGTTCGTGATGAATAACGAACTGTTTCGCATTCAGCCAGTGGAAGATTTTTCTGCATAAGTATATTTCGTTGTAAACAATGCCGGATGAAAATGACGTGTCTTTTCTTTCTTTTAGGTGTTTGTGATGGTAGCGCGGTCTTAGACTGCAATGGTACGTGATGCAGTAAGCATATTACACAGTGCCACAACTATTCATTTTGTTATACCAACCTATAGGCTGCCTATGTAATTCAAAACTTTATTCCATATTACACGTCTTATGATTATACGTCTTCGTGACGATAGGTTATGTATAGCCTACGTTTGATTGGTGGTCTTCCATGCTTATCTTGCAAAGTTTTTTCCCTATCTTTGTTTATAACAACCTTCACGGTGGTTTTCTTTGTTTCATTCATTCGCTTGCCGGCTTCGTGGCAGAGTTGTCTAAGCGCTAAGCTCGCAATTTGGATTATCTAAACCCGAACTGAATGCCTAGTTCGTGATGAATAACGAACTGTTTCGCATTCAGCCAGTGGAAGATTTTTCTGCATAAGTATATTTCGTTGTAAACAATGCCGGATGAAAATGATGTGTATTTTCTTTCTTTTAGGTGTTTGTGATGGTAGCGCGGTCTTAGACTGCAATGGTACGTGATGCAGTAAACATATTACCCAGTGCCACAACTATTCATTTTGTTATACCAACCTATAGGCTGCCTATGTAATTCAAAACTTTATTCCATATTACACGTCTTATGATTATACGTCTTCGTGACGATAGGTTATGTATAGCCTACGTTTGATGGGTGGTCTTCCATGCTTATCTTGCAAAGTTTTTTCCCTATCTTTGTTTATAACAACCTTCACGGTGGTTTTCTGTGTTTCATTCATTCGCTTGCCGGCTTCGTGGCAGAGTTGTCTAAGCGCTAATCTCGCAATATGGATTGTCTAAACCCGAACTAAACGCCAAGTTCGTGATGAATAACGAACTGTTTCGCATTCAGCCAGTGGAAGATTTTTCTGCATAAGTATATTTCGTTGTAAACAATGCCGGATGAAAATGATGTGTATTTTCTTTCTTTTAGATGTTTGTGATGGTAGCGCGGTCTTAGACTGCAATGGTACGTGATGCAGTAAGCATATTACACAGTGCCACAACTATTCATTTTGTTATACCAACCTATAGGCTGCCTATGTAATTCAAAACTTTATTCCATATTACACGTCTTATGATTATACGTCTTCGTGACGATAGGTCATGTATAGCCTACGTTTGATGGGTGGTCTTCCATGCTTATCTTGCAAAGTTTTTTTCCCTATCTTTGTTTATAACAACCTTCACGGTGGTTTTCTTTGTTTCATTCATTCGCTTGCCGGCTTCGTGGCAGAGTTGTCTAAGCGCTAAGCTCGCAATTTGGATTATCTAAACCCGAACTGAACGCCTAGTTCGTGATGAATAACGAACAAGTTCGCATCCAGCCAGTCGAAGTTTTTTCTGCATCTGTATTCTTTCATTATAAAAATGCCAGGTGGAAATGAAGTGTTTCTGTTTTCTTTTTTTTTTTAGGTGATTGTGATGGTGGCGCTGTAGTAGACTGTACCGGTGTCTGCGATGGTAGTGCTAACATTTCCATCGATACATGCAATCAATGCCTCTTACCTGGCGAAAAAAACCCTTTTAAGGATTGTCGCGGTGACTGTCACGGGAATGCAACCCTCGACGACTGCAATGTGTGTACTGGTGGCAATACGGGGAAGATAGCGAACTACTTGATCGACGCATGTGGTATGTTACCTACCTTGTCATGACTCTCTGTCTCTCCTTTTGAAGTGTAATGTGAGGATAAGGTTCGGTGTGCTGAGAGAATGATTAAACATAACTATTGCTCCTTAGCTTGAGATCAACTTCAGTCTTCTGATAAAATCAGCGTGACTCGACTTTTTTGAGTTGTTTCGCCGTTTTAAATTTTAAAAAGCTATTCGAAACAAAGATAGGGTAAGTTTTGTTAGGTTTAAACGCGTTTTTGTATATTTCGTTTACTCGTTACGTGTTGGTACCAGCTAATAGTTTTACATGACGTTTCGTTCACTGGTCAATACATCACGTAATTTAGCTCGTTCCGTAGGGACTCTTTCCGTTTTCCTACACGTGTTAGGTTTTAGGTTTCAGGTTTACGTGAGTGTATTCAGTGAGATAGTTGCGATCGGCTACGAGCTACAGCTATCTACCAAAAGTTTTCTTGCTACCGTGCATGCTGTTGTCTCCTCTAGGAGCTTGACTAAAGTAGGTTCCTGTACATCTAATTTAGGTTTATTTTATCTTAGTTTCGTCACATTGTCCATTTATTTTGGGCTTTTAGTTTTCTACATAGTCGTTTCTTTGTTTCTACAGTTACGTTCTTATAGCTCATTATACTTAGGTAGTTGTCGTCCTATTTCGTTTATAGTTCGAACCACGAAGTCACAATCTATTGGCATAGTAATCATAGGTTGATTGTATTTACATCTGCTGGATTAAACTTGGACTTTGGCATGATTGTACGTGCGTTCGAATTCAGCTCCGACACTATTTGCGTTACACCAGTCGAGTTATCCACAAAGGTAACCTCTCAAGGTTACAAGTTTTGTTTTTCTTCTTTAAAAACACCTGCCACGTCTTCATGCGTAAGGAAAATGGTTGGATAGTGACGTATTAAGGCACAGGGCTTCCACACAAGCGGCGTGTCTGGTCGTTTGTTCGAAATATAAAGAAGTGTATGGGAGAATATTGAAGAGTCGTAATATCGTAAACTTATATCAAGGAATGTCTATGTTAAGGCCTAAAATAAATATAAACCTACCTCACTTGCGGTGTATTGTCGTTTCTGTGGTTCTAAATTGCGAATTTGAGCGATTTGGTAGATTTTGCGTTGACTGTTACTTTACTGTATAAGAGGGAGACAAGGGTGGAAAGCTCATTTTCGACCGCTCCAGCGCGAAGCCGATTTTCACCTAGAAATTAGAATCGCCCGGCTTCCAAATCGAACACCCTTGTCTCCTTCTTCAATATTCTCCCATACATCTCTTTATATTTCGAACAAACGACCAGACACGCCGCTTGTATGGGCCCCCTGTGATTAAGGAAAAGTAATTTTGATAAAAAGGTTGTGCTTGGTCATCGTGGTAAAGTACATTAATAATAAAGTATCGTCGTTTGTCTAACGATGTGGTCACTTATAATGTGAATCGCGACGTATCGACTGCATTCTGCTAGTCTTCATCAGGCGCCTGATGAAGACTTGTAGCATGCTGATAAAAATGTATGATGATAAAACTGCTGACGTCCGATCCCAACCTTACGATACTGTTAAGCGCGACTGAATATATCCACATATAAGTCTGCGCTATATAAATGTAAAAATGTAATGTAATGTATGCAGTTGGAACCGGTAAACGATGACTCGTTATTATCAAGGAAAAGTATTGTGCATCTTTTTTTCTCAGTTCGTGAGCGGGCGGTACTCTACAGATCCTGCGATCTGATTGGTTCCGAGAGCGGGCAGTATTCTCCTATCCGGCCTGCTCATAGCATGCCGGATGGCTCATCCGTTTCTCTTGAGTCACTTTGCAGAACATCTCAAGCTTCGTTGCAATTTTTCATAAATTTATCTTATTTTGCCGGCTGAGCAGAATTTTTAATCATAGACTTCGGTCATGACTTTTTGACGATAAATAACATTAATTCTTTCTTCTCTCTCGCTCTCAAATCACTTTAATTTTTCCGCAAAAATTGATTACGAGATAAATTTTGTAGTACTAAATTTGTTTTTAAAAGATTAAAACGCGGCTTTAAAACAATTTTTTATCTAATAATCCTTCACAAAAAGTAACTCAGAAAGTTAAAACGAGAGGTAGTTGCAGTTAACAGTTATGCTAATCGATATGACTCTCATTCGTTAATATTTGAATTCTTCATCGCAACTTGTTCGTTTGTGAAACGTGAAACATTAAGCGAAGTTTTGAGTTCTTCTATAAACACACTTCGCCCATCCTTTGCAAGTCCCTTGAATTTGGACATTTCTACCGTAAATTTCACAACAGAAATACAAGGAATTCGATTATTAAAAGTCGCATTTAATCCCTTTGTGTCTAGCTGAAAAGAGTCTCACTGCAACTTTTCGGTGGAAGAAAGAGATTTACACACACCATTGCAGAAAACAAACAAGCAGACTGACAACTCCAAAACAGACATTTGCATTCACCGTCACAATTTGACTTTCCGTGACGTTTTAAAACGAAAAAGTGGTAAATCCTCGAAGATTAATCGTCGTTGGACATAAACAATACTTTCCGTAAGACCTCTGAGTGTTTTTTTTTTTTACGACAAGATCGGCGCATGGTCATTTAACTCGTGTGTATTTGTCATACCAGTACTATTGTTTATTCAAAACTGTACATACGATTTTATTCTCCTTAATCGACAGCTGTCACATCATGACAGTTACTTAACAAGAACTGTTTCAAATTTTGCTCGGAAGCCTTTTAAGTTACCTTTACAAATAAAAAAGTTTCGTTGAAAGTTTTCTCTTTATTTTGAATAACGTCTGTTTTCTTTATCATCCACTCGCTAAAAAATTGTCAAGTTTATGGAGCATTTTCCCTTAGGCCCCGTCCACACGTATCCAGATATTTTTGAATCCGCAACTTTTTCTTCCCGGATACGGCTATCGTCCACAGGTATCCGGCGAATTCGCAAGCAAATCCGGATATTTTTTAATCCGCTCTCCAGAGTGGAAATTTTTTAATCCGATAACATTTTGGATACGTGTGGACGATCAAATCTGGATTTTTTCTGATACGATGACCTCACAAAATTGGGGCCACTGTTTACCGCGTAAAGTTAAATATGGGCGCCGATCAAAAGGTAAATAGTGATTTACGAAACGATCTAAAATATTGCCATATTTACTCTGGCGCGACTCCCACTCAAGGTTCTCCATAGATTTTGCAGCTTTGTACTATATTGTTACGTTCAATAACAACTCTTCCTAGTCGTCGCTCCATATGAATGATTCTGGCTTGTTCCCCTCATTCTTTTTAGCTTTCTTGCCTGATTTCGACATGCTTTTAACTGTTTGAACTGGTGCACGTAAACTGAAACATCGAATTCCCGCGGCTGCTAAATGCCACAGCGCATGCACCGTAACCAACACATATAGAGTCATCCTGGGTACTAAAGTGAATACGGAGTGAATCCGAAGACGTGTGGACGGGCAAATACGCTGTGATCACATAACGTGTGGACACCGATATTTTCGTATCCGGAAAGAAAAAGTTGCGGATTAAAAAATATCCGGACACGTGTGGACGGGGCCTTAATCAACCTCGTAATTGTAGCCCTAAATCATTCGGGTTCTTTTGGCAATAATTTTGTTATGAGTTAGAAAAAAATAAAAATGTTATTCACCAGCATAGTTCGGCCCATACTGGGGAAAAACTGTGCCCTCTGTCTTGAGTACCGCCCTAGGCCGTAGGCCGAGGGGGGTATCCAAGACAGAGGGCACAGTTTTTCCCAATACGGACCTCCCGACAGTTGAGTAGCATATATTCATGAGAAACATAACTAAGACTTAGAAGGAGGGTTAGCATTCCGTTCAAAATGAAACAAAAATAAAACGGAAGGTGATTTACATGCAAGCAACTGCCAAGTTTGCAATCCACGAAGTCAACTTTAGCAGCCTCGCTCCTGTTCGGAGGCTTCTCAACAAAGCGCTCAACTAGCAAATGAGCTATTTTAATGGGTTGATGAATCGAAGAATATTCTCTTTTCGCCTCTTCTCTTGATTTCCTCCAAACCTAAACAGGTGTGTGTAATGGGACCAACTCGACATGCTTAGGATGCGACGATGTACCAAACAGCGGTCTCGTAAACGATGCTTGCGGCAAGTGCGGAGGAGACGGATCAACGTGCACGGCACTTGCGAGAACTATTCCACAAACCATTGCGAGCAGCCAACCTAATGTCTGGGTAATTGGTGCTGGATTAGATGCAGGAATCAAGACTGTGTGTGCCTTATACAACCCAGAAAGCGGAGCAGAGGTTTTCAATACCACAGGTACGTAATGGCAACCAGGCTTCTCTTAAACAAAGTTCATTGTCTCTGCATTCTAAACAAAGCGAAGTTTGCTTAAAACTAAAAGTTCCTATACAACACATGATTTCATCGATCAAACAATTTCACTATATGTTGAAACCAGGGTAAATTCTTGTGTGCTCTTTCCTCCTGTCAATGCATACGCTCAGTTGGAAATGAAAAACTTAAGTGATAACGGCCAAGATGAGAATAAACACGGTTCTAAATTCACGCACGAGACGTAAATATGGCGTCTTTTATGATGACGTCATGGAATGGACCGGAAAGTTAATCTTCTGATTGAAAGAATATATGCAAATTGCATTTACGCTTGGAAATGTTGTACCACCGTAAAGAGAAATTCACTTCTTGGTCCTTGCCTAGAGAGAAAAAGGTTGAAAGCGCCTTGTGTCTCCTTGGGTCTCCAACTACATTTATGAACCCCTAAAAGTTAAGATGACATTATACGAGCAGAGTGATTCACTTTCCTTCCTCAGGAGATTTTGTCACTAATTGTTTCTTATGTCCTTAAAAATTACCCTTCAAGCCACCGAAAGAAATCTCACGCATGCTCGCTGCGTTTTTCAACCATGGACCAATTACACAGCGGGTGAATACAACCTCTCAGTGATACTTGTCCATGATGGTGCACTGCAGGTGAAAGTCAACGAGTCAGTTCCAGTATATTACTACAATAGCTTAAACCTCGCTTTGAGGAATGTCACGCCATACGAAATTCCCAAGGACGACTTACCGGAATACGTGACGCTGATTGGCGACGGCTTCTTTAACTGGAAAGAGACCGTGTGTTATTTTAATTCCCACGAAAGCAAAGATCTCATCTTTGTAAACGAAACTCACCTTAAATGCAAAGTAAGTGTTTATTCCGGAAAGGGAAGATGGGTGAAAATCAGTTGTTTTGATGTAGCATGGTTGTTTAGAAGGATAACTAAGGAATATTTTGACTCGCGAAGAAGTTTTCTTCTGCTTCCTCAAAGAACCTGACATACGATGGTCACCTGTGATTGATTGCCTTGCATCTTTTCCTGCGGATAATGAGATCTAGTACCCGATTTAACAAACCTCATGAAAAAGACATTCAAAGTAATAATTAGCATGATTGGCCATGCTCATTAGTGAAACCAGTGTTATTAAAAGAATCATCGCACATCGACATATTTGGTTAGATAAGCCATGATTGTCATTACATGACGCAGTGCTTGAAATCAAAGGAGTACTCTGGTGATTCCTGAACACCAATAATAACAATGGCAGATATTAGATCTGAGCCCGCGTAAAAGCGGTTTTGTTTAAAGGTGCACGGAATTGAGGCACTTGGGCCAAAGGCTTTGTAAATTCTCAAAGGTAACACTGTATATTTAAAAACAACTCGCATTTTACGCTATTTTTTTACTTGAGGCACTTGGGCCAAAGGCTTTGTAAATTCTCAAAGGTAACACTGTATATTTAAAAACAACTCGCATTTTACGCTATTTTTTTACTTTTATCGAGAATCTGAAGCATTCAAAAGGCAACGATAGCAATGGTTAGACATTGTATTTCATTCGGATGCAACAACCGGAGCGATAAACCACGCTGCAACATCTTGGCCGGAAAGTCATCATCAATCGAGCATCTTTCCTTCGGAGCCTTCCCTTTGGTTTTCTGCTCGGAGAAACTGAATATTGTCGGAACTGAGTCTGACTTACGACTTACTTTCCGGCCAGCATATGACTTGGAAAAGTCTTCCTTTTCAAAATGTTCACTGCATAAAAGAAATTTTTACTTACGGGCGTGTTTTCCCGTTTAATCTTGACTAACCAAGTCGCCAGAAGTTTCTTGTTGCTCAGTGGCAGTGAATGCCACGAAAGATGCTTGCAATGTGGTTTATCACTCCAGTTGTTGCATCCAAATGCAATACAATGTCTAACCATTGCTATCTTTGCCTTTTGAATGCTTCAGATTGTCGATAAAAGTAAAAACATTGCGTAAAATGCGAGTTATCTTGAAATATACAGTGATACCTTTGAGAATTTACAAAGCCTTTGGCCCAAGTGCCTCGATTCCGTGCATCTTCAGACAAAACCGCTTTTACGCGGGCTCAGATCTAATATCTGCCATTAATAAATAACACATTTTACTCTGTCAAACTGTATACCTTAACCTTCCTTTAATTCGTAGGCACCAGCAGCTGTTACCTCTGTCCGGTTCACTGTGTCTCTTTCCATGGATGGCGGACTCGTAACCGTTGGTAGCGCTGTTCTGACTGCCTATGCACGCGCTCCCAACGTCACCACTGTGAAGTTCAGTAACTCAGCCGCCTCGATACTGGTTCTTTTCGACATCAGTACTGACATTGCCAATGACGATGAAACTTGCGAAAATTTCTTTAATGCAGCAACAGTTGCTATTTTTGGAGTTGGTGCAGAATGCTACTTAAGCAGCTGGCGAGAAGTAACTATTCTCCTTGGAGCCGGCGCAAATGTGTCTACTGGCGACAGTTTGGTGTTTAAGGATAACGTTTTCCAAGCAGTCGGAGAAACATACAGTGAGTTTTACATTGGTTCAGTCCCAGTCCGGGGACCTGATGATCCCTTGAGACCCACACCCGTGATCACAGGTAAATTTAGTGGTGATGTTAAGGTAGAGCTTACAGCGAATGATGACAAAGAGGTTTACTACCAAGGATATAATATTGTATTAGTTGTTATTTTCGTAATTGCATCTAATATTGATAGGAAACAGTGTTTCTAGCGTTTTTTGCAAATTGATGCATCTGTCTCTTTTTTTACAAGGTCCTGAAGTTCTTTCCTCCTGTGGAAATCTCTCTCTCTCTGGATCCCAATCCTACGGAGGTGGTGGCCGGCCACTTATCTTTAATTGGTCCGTGACGTCTTCTAATGGCAGTGACGTAACAGACATTGAAAGCGTCCTCACAAATGATGATAGCGTGAAGATCAATGGAAAATTACTTGAATCGGGGGAAACATACGCGTTTAAGCTTAAAGTGGCAAACTTTCTTAACCCGTCAGGTTTTGAAGAAACAACTCATTCAGTTACTAAAAATTCTGATCCAGTCCCGGCCTTAACGCTCAGTTCAAGCATCGATCTAATAGATGGGAAGGTTTATGTATCGGAGGAGTTTTCTATCAAAACAAATGCAATTGTAAGTAATTTCATGATGTTTACTACGACTGCAGTCAATCCTTGCCCCATTTTTTTCTCTTTCTTCCTTTTTTCCTCCCTATCCTTCCCTTTTTCTTCCTTTTCTCTACATTTCCCTCCCCATCCTATGCATCTCCTCCCTGCTCCTTCTTTTGCCCTCTCCTAATAATACAATTACATAATTATGCGTTCCATCACCAGGTCTAAGTAACAGCTAATGACGTTTTTCTTTTTTCCACAAACACATCCGCGCAGTAGAAACCTTGACTCTAATGGATTCATATAAGCTTCTGAGGAATTCTTTTCAGGAACAGGAGTCCCCCTTCTTTAATTAAAATCCCAAGGATATTATTAGATGAGGTGGTGCCACATTGGTCCACTTGGAGGTCTTTAATAATCGTCTAGATTTTCATTACTCGATCTAGGTTGCAGTGTAAGGGACAGTGTATTAAGTATTCTCTTTTATCAACCTTTGAGAAAAGAATCTATACTCTACAGGTAGCACCTTGTGTCAATAATACTAGAATGACCTTTTCATGGATGGTAACATGTACCAACGTAAATGCAGAACAAAAGGTGCGAAACAGTGCTTCGTTTCAGAACACGAAAAATAAGCCCTCTCTCAGGTTAAGCGTGGGGGTACTGACAGCGGACGTCAATTGCACATTCAACGTGACTGGAAGTATGAGCTATGATGCAAATGTTAAGAGTTCCGTGAGCGTGGTCATCAAGGCTTTGGCTACTCCTCTCGAACCATATATAACTGGAGGTAAGGGCTATTTCGTGGATCTTCTTTCCTGATGTCATTTTCTTAATGTCTGTTCACACATTCTTAGTTGGAATTATGTCTAAGTGTAGATACTCACTGGGCATAGCCAAGGGTTTGAATGCGAAACATCTGGTGACAAATTCAGTTGATAACGAAGAGGGGTTCTTGTCATAGTGCGAGACTCTTTCTGCTTAAAGTTCTTCTCTCCATCTAGAAGCATAAATGTCAAGATGTTTGTTCGAAAAAACCTGACAGAATACTGTGGATTACCTAACAAAGTAGGATAAGCTATTGCAGTGGCTCGTTCGTAGACTTGATCATTACCTCCCTTTTTCAGGTGATCGACAGATAGGTCGCGACGGCGGGTCGGTAGAACTCGATGCCAAGACATTGACAGTGGATCCTGATGACCTTGACGATACTGATGGAAATTCTTTTAGCTGCACGTGGAGCTGTGCAGATGGTGTGGCTCCCTGCCGCTCAGTTATAGACAAATTAATTATATTACGTGCTGATTCTCCATGTGTAACGGCAGTGCAGAGCCGAAGCTTTGCAGCAGGAAAATCTTACGTAATCAGGTATGGGTAACAATCAGCTTTATCATCAGCATTATTAAAAAGTCTCTCGAATAAAACTAGGAGCTTAGTAATTCCGTTGCGGGAGTCTAAAAAGCGGTACATAGTAGGATTCGAGTTACTATTTCTTGCTCGAAGGAACCACATGGCTAAGTTATGGTCAAGACCAGTTTGAAAAGGTATCAAATATGACCTCCCTTGTTTCCACCACTTCCCACTTAATGCCAGTAGTAAACCAGAGATCACTCCCTTCTTCATATCTCTAGAACCTATGCACTCATTTAAAGCAAATGGCCTTTAAAGATGATGATTACGACCTGACAAAAACAGCAACTGTGAGCTTTGTCTCCTACTAATTTAGGATTACCTAAATTAGTAGGACGAGTATAGTGTTAGGGAGACAAAAAGGGGATGGGTGGTCAGGGCACACTTGTACGAAGCACTATTGCCGTGGTTAATAACCTTTTCACCTCGGTACACCGCATTTAACCGACATTTCCCTCGTTAAATTTCCCAAGGAGATCATAGGATACCTAAAATAAGATTACAGGAAGAGCATATAACATTTTCGCAAAAGTGATTTTATACCTTAAGTAAGAGAACTAATGTTGATGCTTTGTTTGACATAAAAAGAGGAAAAGAGGTTTTTTCTCGCGTAGCTTTCATTCTCACCGGGTGTATAGCTTCAACACCATAGATATGAAAAGATCTTGTGCATAACCAGTCAAGTAACTCTCAAATACAATGATATTTCGCTATCTCAATTTCAGCTTTCTTAGTAATACCATGAAAAGATTTGAAATAATTTTTTGCACAAGTTTTTCTACTTTTCTGTTGAATCATAAATTGATTGGCACAATATCAAGCGCAATCAATAGCTCTGTAAAGCACCACCTTATTTTCTTGACGGTTAGAAACAAATTGTTCGGTAAGGGATAACAGTTCTCAAGACTCCATTTGAGAGGTGCCACTCGAGTCTTGGGTCATACATGGTTTATTTTCCTGCAAGACACTTTATTATCACATCGCTTCTATCCACCCAAGAATGCAGATCAGTACCAGGGAACTGTCGGGAAGCGAAACGAAGTCCAAGAGGGTCCAGGAAATGGCAATAATTTTAATCGCATTCTGCTACGAAATCGATGATCAGCTGCGGCGTTGTGGCCATGAAAGTCGGAGAGCAAACTTTTCCCATCTTTACTTTATAATTGATGGTCGTTTACTAAAATTTCTTTACTCTTATTTGCCAGTGTGACTGTAAGCAAAGGATCACGATCAGCCTCTGCCTCTATAACGCTGACCGTGGTGAAGGGAAACCCGCCAGCTGTGTGGGTGGATTTAGCGCAGATGAAGGTCAAAGCAAGTGACAGAGTAATACTGGACGGATACTACAACTCAAGTGTCGAGCCTGCTAAAGTGGAGTGGACTTGCCCTCAGGCACAAGGTACGTTCTAAACCAAACGAATCGTTGTTTTACAATACAAAATCCAGAGTCAAGATTTCATTGCATTCAGAAGTAGAGTCAAGAACTCTCCTCTGTTTATCTTTCAGGTTTCTCCACTGTTGACTTGACCAAATACACACTCGATAAAGAATATATCAGTGGAAGTATATCGTTTGCAATGATGGTCCTCCCTCAGTATGTTCTGAAACCGGGCAGTAGATATCGATGTAAGTTGACAGTGAGCGACGGAAGTAACGAGGGTGCAGCATTTGTAGTGGTGGAGGTGAGAACTGGGCCTAGTTCCGGTTCGTTCGAAGTTTTTCCGACTGCTGTGCAAGCGCTGGATGTCGTAACTATGACAGGTGAGTGACAAAAAGCACAATCATGCAGTATGATCCCTGTTAATTATCTTTTCTTCCTAAATGTTCGCGTGGGAGCAGTAAAAAGGAGTCAGCATATTTGGTGACTGGCCTTGACATGCTGTCTTACTAAAACCTAGGACAGACTGGGCACTCTAAAGAGGGCTCAAAAACTACTTGCACCTAACTTTACCGATACATGGCAACTACCTTGTAACACTTGAGGAATATTACTTAAAAATCTGAGCCATTACAATCGAGGAAAAACTAACAGGCTCCCATGGACATGACCTATACCTGTTGAACCAAAAACAACGCGGAAATTGCTAATGACGTCCACTCGAGTGGTCGAATCCTCAGGCACTGCCTACGAAAACACACTTTGTCAGGAGGAACAACACCCAAACAATCAGTTCCTCAGGAAGAAACACACCCAGACAATCAAACCTCGCGACTTTCTTATCATTAACTACGGTCTCCGTTGTGAAATTCTACTTATCGAAGCCAAGAAAGCATTACTTAACGCCATATTAACCATGTAAGTGAACAAACTCCAACTAACTAAACAAATTTGTTATCAACTGACGAGGCCGTTGACGAAACTAGTTTTGAAGTTTTCGCAGTAGTGTGTTGAAAGTAATTGTGAAGTTGGAGTTTGTTCACTTACATGGTTAACTACGTTCTTGTTTTCAAAATTATAGCAAGGCAATGGATAACGGATTCAGACGCCGGCCCGCTCCGATATTCATTTGGTGAACTAATCCGTCAAGATATCTGCGAGACGTATGGGCCTTCGTCTACTACACCAGAAAAGGAAGACATCGTTCCACCAGGATCTGGTCCAAATAATATCCTTGCCTTATGCTGTGTGATTGAGGATAAGTTCGGATCGTACGCTATCAAAACGTTCAATATCACTTCTGCCCCGCCGGATCCGGCGGATCTAGATCCAGCTGCTTTGGATAACTTGTTTGAAAATGCTATTGACGATAAGTTACTGAGTGGAGACACAGATAAAGCCATGGGAGCATTGATCAGCATAACAGGGACTGTCTTGGACGACTCCACTAACACCTCAGGTGAGCGAATGAGTGATGGCGTATAAACCAAGCGATGGTGTATGAACCAATTATCTGAACCATTGTATGAACTTTGAATTCTATTTCTCAATTTTTTCAGATGATCTGAAGCGTAACATCTCTCGAAAAGCACAAGGAGCTATTTTACTAATCTTGGACACCACCACAATTGACCAGGATAATGCGGCTCCTATGTTGACTGCTATCGTCCAAACAGACGCAAAAGCTGCCAGTAACAGGTAAACCATTTGGGGTTATCTATGAAGGATAAACAGAGTACACAGTATGATCAAGATTCCAAAAGTCGCAAATGTTCGTTCAAATGGTATCATTTGGTTTAAATTAAGACATTTAGATATTCTAGTCTTCTCGGATAGGGACGAATAAATGGAGGTCCCTTCTCCTGCAGGGTTAGAGGTAGGAGACGTTAATTTCCCACGCACGAGATTACTATGTGATGAATGTATCTGTAAATGTTTACTTAATCTTGGAGGTTATCTTTAAATTAGCTATTAGTGCTTCTGATTGTTTATAGATGGTCATATGTGCCTCTCTCTCTCGCAAAGAGCATGGGTGTGATGTCAGCTCCGAAGGTTAAGGAAAGACAACCCAAGGACAACATAAGGGCTAAACATTTTGGTAGTAGTAGTGAAACTTTACTTTCTGAAGCTGGAGCATAAGTTGGGAGTTAGTAAACGTTGTAACAGCAAAGCAGTGGCACATTTAAGGGGAAGCTTTGTAATCCAAGACTCCTGGTACCCTTTGCTAAGCGAATTTGCAGAAGCTATATACCCCCAAACATCCCAACGTTAGAATTTGGCATCCACCATGATTGACACGATCAAAGCATTTGCATTTTTTATTTCAACGTTATAAAAATCAGGATTTTTATTTTCTCTCTAAAGAGTAGAGAGGCCCTTCTTAAAACCTCTCAAATATGTTAGTCTTCTTCGCAAACGGCGTTCGGGGGGAGGAGCGTTGCGTGACGAGTCTGAGAACGGCTTTGAAGGAGACTTGAATATGTAAGCTATAAGCCATAAAATTGAGCGCCACAACCCTTAAGTGGACCATAGAAAAGCTCATTTAATCTACCTTCCCCCTCTAATGTATTTTAGTTCCGGCGTGGCTCTTGCGGCAGTGAAAATTTTGGATGGATTTGGCGACAAACCCCTTCCCATCGAAAAGGCAGATAAATTTCTCGATTTTATCGGCGACCTTGCTGGCGACTCTGTAGAAAATGACACCAGCTTACAAGAGGTAGGTCAGGATACTCAAACATGGACATCTTTAAACTCTCCAAAATTAAGGGGGGGGGGGGAAATGGTAATTGTGAAGCAAATTCAGAACGATAAAACCTTATTGAAGGTACATCCACGAGAACCTAGTCAGGGTCTGCTTGGCAGGGTGGTGTTATTGGCCACTGATCGAAACGAAAAATTAACCAGAGCACGCGATGACAGGATCACTAAATCAACTTGTACACTCTGAGCTTCCTTCACCGTCTGGGTAGGGATTCCACCTTTTTTAATTTTTCTCTTCATTATTCCACAAGCCACACAGGCCAACTTACGGAAATTCCTCTTTTGGCGCACGTTAGGTTTAGCAGGAAATATAAGCTTTAAGAAAAGCTTGGTAATAAGCGCTTGAAACTCCTTGGATAACGTGGTGTTCTTCTGATATGAAGCGATCCACGGAATTTCTTACGGTTCCCATCTTTTCTTATTGAATCTTACCAACAAGGTTTCATGCGAGAGGCTCGTGGTAGATCATATAAGACTCCCTCGAATTTGGCGATGGTTTCCTACACAATCTTAGTTTCTCGCTTCGACATTTTACTCTGTTTTGCTTATTGAAAGATACATGTTTTGATCTTTCATTACTTTCGGTTACAGAACGTGGAAGCAGCGTTTGATTCTCTGGCGGATAATTTGGTAAATAATCTTTTCCTTAACGAGGAAAAGGAAATATACAATGAAAAACTGGGATCAGTTAAGGTGCAGTTAACAAACTTGAAGACTGTAGTGAAGGCAAACAGCAGACCTAATGCTCCCAGTTTCGATCCTGGCCCAGCCCTCGTGGGCCTTTTCAGTGGTCCAAGAAAGTGCCATGGAGGTAAAACATGCCAGGGAGTGGTCCTGAAAGTGGTCCAGTACAAGAAGGATTTGATTGCAGTAGATAAAGAGAGGCAGGATAACCAAGTTGATATTGATCACACTCAGGTGAAGCTATACATCATGCTTTTCGGTCGTAATCAGTTCAGTACTGATAAATCACCACGCTGAAACTCACTGCTTGCCGCGGCTTTGTCCATGATGCAAAAGCTAAACCCAACTGTGACTTAGTCCCTCGCGTTTCCTGCGCTTTCGGTCATCAACGAGCTCTTCCTTTGTGTTCTAAATTGATTTATCATGATAATAATATTGTAATAATTTGTCTTCTAAATTACTTATTAGGACACTTAATCGATATACGTTCTAACGAGGACGCCACCATCACATATGGCCGAGTTCCTTTCCATTCAGTTTACCGATTTTAACCTCATGCTTACTTTGGTGCCTTACAGGTTCTTGGCATTGACTTAAAAGACCCAGTTTCAAAAAACCCTCTTCCAGTTGCAAATCTTTCACAACCTCTTGTCCTGAAATTTACCGTGTCAGCCCCGCCGGTCGGTAAACGAAATGGCTGCAACTTCTTCAAAAAAAATACAAAAACCTGGGACAAAAGTGGAATGACTGCCGTCGATGGAGGAAATAACACATTAGATTGTCAGTCAACCCACGCGACATTCTTTGCTCCGTCCCAAGATGCAAGTAACGCGACTAACACCACCACCACCGCAGCACCAACTGTTAAAGGTAAAAAAGGATTCTGCTTTCTCCTCCCCCCTAACAATAAAATTCTCACTCACAAGTCATTTCAAGTTCCTCGCAGGGATCTCATTCACCCTCTTCTCCAATTCTCCTATCATAATTGGGTGTCAATAAACTTGTAAGTAGGGAAATAAATTACAATGCTAAGGGCATGTTTACATGGTGGTGGGAGATCCCAGATAGGTGAGTTAATCCGCCTAGGAGAGGTAACGAACCTGTCCTTATAACATTTCATATTACATTTGTAAGCGCGTCAGGTGTCATATAATCTCGCCACCTTCATGTAAACAGCTTCTAGGTCGCGTACTTATCGAATTACAGACCGGAAGAAAATCCAGAAACGAATTTTAACTGAAGACAACTCCTTTAGCAACGTGCGTATCAGATCATCAGATGGGTTTGCCAGGGTACTCCTGTAGGCTACAATTATCTTAGAGGGCGCTACTGAGAATAATTGTCTCTTGTTTACAAGCGAACGAAGTTCTCCGATTTTCCTTATCCGACCTTAAACATTTTAACGTTCTTGTTTTGCAGCGACAATAAAAGAAAAAGAGGATAAAAGCATGACAGGGGCTATTGTGGGCGGTGTAATAGGCGGCCTTGTGTTTATCGCTCTCGTCATTGGTGTCGTATTGTATCTCAAGAAGAATAAGAATAAAAACACAGGGAGGATATCCCCCGAGGATCCATCTCACTAAGAAGTGAAGAAATATTTATAGGTCTCTCACCATTTACTGAAGAACACGCAACTTATTTTGTTAAAATATCTTCTGCGAAAAAATTGATCATTGCGACAAAACGGCAACTCCAGACATAGGTTGGCTATCAATGTTAAACGGCGTGAACTGTCAACTTGTGAACTATTGAAGACACTAAAAATCCTGGCACATCAGCGCTTGCAATTTTCCTCAAGTAGCTTAAATGGAAGCTGGGGCTAGCTTTTCATTGGCCAGTCCCAGAGTCTGGTTTGACAGATTTTGAAAAAGGACTTGTACGGGAAAAATTTTTAACGGCGAAAATTTGCTTGCGTAGATGATGTGACATAGGATTTTTCCATAAAAAAAAAACCGTCGCGGATTGCAGGGAAACTCTGCAGGATCCGCCAGTATGCTTCGACATGAATTACGAATAGATTGGGTACATATGCATGTAAACGCAATTAAAAACAAAACTAACCATCGACACAAGAAGTATAAGTCATTCAAAGAAATTCCCATTAGCTTTTGGCTAAATGATATCTGTTTCATTGCCATAATTTTTTTTGAGGCAGTTTATTCTACACTTTTTTCCAACTGTTCAGCATTTGTACATAGTTAAATGTGTGTATCATTTAAACAGATTTTTTAATCGCTAGTATTCCAAGACTTTCGAGCCATGTCAGTGGAAGTCATGCATAAATTATGTTTCTATAGAAACGACAATTTCCGGTACAACAAGACTTAGAGAGGATTGTAAATTAGGGGGAAAAGATGAAAAGGATGCCTCAGCTGAAAAAAATCTGCGTTAGGGACAGGTCGTCTGTGGTTCCCCTCTCAAAATCCTGCACCTGAGAGGCAATAAGAGGGTCTCAATCGATTGATAGCTTTTACAGCTAAAGGTTAAAATTTTGGCCATTTTACGCCTGGCAGATAGTATCTTTCCATTGTGGTCACCGGAGACTTTTTTTTATTGTTAACTTTTTTCACGACTCATGGTTAAAGCTTGTCAATTTTTACGCCTTACGGCTAGTTTCTTGGCCGTTTTACGGTTATCGGTTAACCATGTTAAGTGATAACTTTAGTCAAGATTTCACTAGTAGGTTTTAGCGGTGTGAACAAGAGAGTTAAAGCCGTTTCCACCATCTGCATTACATGCAATCACCCTTAAACCAAGCATGCGAATATGAAGTGATCATAACTTTGAAGTCAATAGACGTGCACCCTGTGCATAAAATATCATTAGAAAACATTTGCAATAAACTGTCAATAGAGTGGTTTTGCCTCTGTGATATTTTGCCACCGTGTAGCTTTATTGGAATGGTCGTGATACGAACTGTATCATCCAAGAAATGGTGAACCAAAGGGACTGAATCGCTCATAAGCTCTAGACACCGCAAAATATTTTGTTGCCTTTACCGAAAACAAAATGCAAATCGTAATACTCGTGTTGTTGTTTGAGATTCCAAAGACTGACCTGACTTTGCAGAAATAGTTTTAAGTTGCGCTAAATAAAGCAACGGCGCTAGTAGTTTTAAAATTGCTTAGCTTCCTGGCCACTTACCATGACATAACGTCCTTCAGCCCAAAACATGGCCGCACTCAAATCGTATCATTTCAAACCCAAGGGCGTCCTAAACTTAAACAGGGAGGCAATTACCAAGGTAGCAGTCATTTGTGAATTGTGTGTTTCCCACCATTTGAGTTGAATTCCGGGGCGTCTGCCTGTGCCACCAGAATACAGAGTTGGTTTCAAAATAGCGGCGCCTTTTTTGAAATTAGAGAGATTAAGCACCACGTATTTTTTTCCCGCGAACGGCAGAGAGGGTCACGTGACTTGACATTTCCCGCGTTTACCTTTTGCCGGCCGCCGTTTCTATTCTAGGAGCACATTTTTCCCGTTTGAAGGGAACACGAAAATGTGAGTATTTGCAGCCCATTTTTACCGACTATTTCTACATTTTGATCGCCTGCTTTTATAGCTAAGCTTTGTTTATCATCTTACTTCTATATGAACTGCTTGTAAAGCTAATACAGTTCAAATTCAAGCGGAAAATACATTACTTCTTTGTATCCATTATTTCTAGTCGCAGTGAATGGCGACCGAGAACATTTGTTCTGCCGTGTCGTCGGGAAGCTTAAACAGACGAACATCGCGGACGGAACGGCAAACGACAAACGGTTAGCCGACGTTCAGCGTTCGCCGTTTTCGCGGTGCTTAATCTAACTATTGTTGGTACATTTTTAAAATAATTCTAATATATAGATTTAGCCAACCCTAAAAGCGGAGCTCCGAATAAGTGAAAATTTTGCAATAAAATTTCTTTACACATATTAAAAATTTTTAGCCAAAAATTCATTCAGTATAGATTAAACCCATCAACACTTATGTGTAACACGTGTCTGTGAAAAGTCAAAATTTTGGAGAAACCAAGAAAGCAAACACAACGCGCAGTAGACTTTTAAAAATCATCCTTTCCGAAAAACAAGCTCCAGTGAAAGAATATTAATTAAAGAACTTGTTTCCGACGAAAAAAGCGATAGGTGCATACTACCGAACGTTTTAGCTAAAAAATCAAGATGAAAGATAAAAATCGCTAAATATTTTCGAAATATGTACAAATGGGCCTGTGGATCATATTTCAAATGGAATATGCGAATTAAACTCAGTCGAATTTAACTCTATAATTTGAATATATCAACAAAGTTGAAATGGTAAATTGGCCACCGTTACGATTATAGAGGCTGACGTTTCGAGCGTTAGCCCTTCGTCGGAGCGAAGGGCTAACGCTCGAAGGGTCAGCTTTTATAATCGTGACGGTGACCAATTTACCATTTCAACTTTGTTGATATATTCAAATTAGAGAGTTATCCCCACCGACGCAGTCCCAAACAGTTTCTTTAGAAACTATCAGCCTTTACGAATTTAACTCTGTTCGCTGTCGATATCCCCAGGCGCACTACTTATTTGCTAGACGAAGACGTCTATTGAGCGTTTGCTTAATTTCTTCCCTGATACTCTTGTTTTTCTGTTTGTTTTTGCTTCTTCATCTTGGCTTTTCGTCACGATACTTTCACTTGATCTAAGTTCCATCGTTTCATTGAAACACGACCCACAATATGCCACAGAGTTTCCTACTTTCCACCCTAGACTGCCCTGTTCGTTTTCAAAAACCGAACACCTCATACAAAAGTAATTACCGCACGTCAAACAACTGTATTTTGTCTTTTCAAAGCAAGAACTACAAATTCCTTCGTCTCCCACCACTTTTTTGTGCTGTTTCGGCTTTTTCACGCATGGTATTCATAGAATTCCTGGCGAGTTGTGAGTAATAAATGAATTATAATAATTTCCTGTAATTCGTGCATTAAGATGCGACGTTTGAATCAAAAGTCGAACCTAAGTCGAATCTTCGACTGTTTCAGTCGCAGATACGGCAAAAGTCGCATTAAATTTAAAACAGTCGAATTTAATTGATTCAAACGTCGCACTTCACATGCATTTAACTCTCGCATTAAGTTCGGCACATGTGAAATTCGACGTTTTAACCGGGCCTTACATGTACAAAGCCCACGAGGTAAAATTCATCATGCTTAGATCGTTGCATGAAGCAAGATGGCGGCGACTCGTGTCTGATTGCGCTCCGTTTTAACTCGCACGTACAAGCAAAGCGTGACAAGATTAGCAGCGATTATGCCTACTGAAAACAAACTCACTATAAAGGACTCACGAAGATTATAGAAAGAGGAATTCTTACCGAGTATCAGACAAGAAATTAAGGCAGAAATATTGGCGCTGAAATCAAGCATGGACGCTCTGACTCAAAGATTTGTTGCTCTTGAGAAATCGCAACATTTTATTTCAACATTTTATGATAGCATCATCGAAGCTTTACAAACATCCAACAGCCTAGAATTTACTGGTGAAACAATCAAGCCTGATGATAACCCCAAACAGATTGTTAAGGAGATTGGCTCGCTTATTGGAGTAGAGATCGAAGACAGCAAGATTTCTGCAGCAAACAAACTTCCTAACTCGAGGAAAATTAAAAATCGCATGATAGTTGAATTTCTACAGAGAGAAAAGAGAGAGGAAGTTAACAAAAAGCGAAAGAACTTGGTTGGAAAAAACACTAGCCATCTGCCTTAACAATCGGCTGCCGAAACAAGTACTGGAAATAGCAAGATATTCATAAATGAATCTTTAACTATCGCAAGCGATTCTTCGGGCGAATCAAAGAATTTAAACAGAAGAGCAATGCGAAGTTTCTGTGGACCAGTAATGGCAAGGTCATGCTGAAAATGAATGAAACATCTGCGACTCAAGTTTTCACGACACATGAAGCATTTGAAGAGTACCTTGATCAGATAGGCAACAGGGGTTAAACTGGAGTAATGTAATATTTTTTGAAGTTATGTAAACATTTATAGGCAAATTCAATTGTCTGAACACATTACAGTTATTGCCCTTTTACGAATTAGATGAGAAGGAATTCAGCTTCGTTAATAATATCTGTTGTAGGCAACTTCCTGATCTAATAGAGTTCGATTTCTATAATCTACTACCTAACCTAGACAAAAATGATGAAGCTGAGTCCGATATGATTTTTATTAACCCTAATTCTGATTATTTTGGTTTATCTGAGGTTAACAATAAATTAAGTAATTGCCAAGGCAAAGGTATTTCCCTGTTTCACTGTAATAGAAGATGTCTAACAAAAAACCTAACCCTTTTAAATGATTTGCTATACTCATTAGACTCCAGGCCTGACATAATAGTCATTAATGAAACCCGGTTGAATCCAAATTCAATTTCCAATGTAGATCTATCTAATTATCACCCTTTTCATACTGATTCACCCAATCTCGCGGGTGGTACAGCTCTTTATGTTAGCAAGAACCTCAAGGTTATTCCCAGACCAGATTTGAGAATTGATCTTCCATTAATTGAATCATGCTGGGTTGAAATTGACACTTGTAATAGCAAGAAAAACATTATTGTTGGATGTGTTTATTAACACCCATCTGTAAATGTAGATGAATTTACACTGAAATTTGAAGAACTTTTAACAGGAATGAAATTAACTAGGTATGCTGCATACATCCTAGGAGACATGAATATAGATCTTTTGAAGTATCACACACACCAACAAACAGGCAGATATCTTGATATGCTTTACTCTCGTGATCTTCTACCTGTCATAACTAAACCTACTAGAATCACTAATCATACTGCAACATTGATTGATCATGATCTTCTACCTGTCATAACTAAACCTACTAGAATCACTAATCATGCTGCAACATTGATTGATCATGATCTTCTACCTGTCATAACTAAACCTACTAGAATCACTAATCATACTGCAACATTGATTGATCATGATCTTCTACTTGTCATAACTAAACCTACTAGAATCGCTAATCATACTTCAACATTTGATTGATCATGATCTTCTACCTGTCATAACTAAACCTACTAGAATCACTAACCATACTGCAACATTGATTGATCATAATCTTCTACTTGTCATAACTAAACCTACTAGAATCACTAATCATACTGGAACATTGATTGATCATTTATACAGAAATACAGCTAATAGTTTGGTCTCTGGAATAACGACTCTCGACATCTCAGATCATCTGCCAGTTTTCTGCCTCGTTGACATAAAACTAAAAAAACTAAACCATCAAATATATTTTAGTGGACTATAGTACATTTGATGCAGATTTATACCTCCAAGATATCTATGCAATTGACTGGAATGGCATTACTGGGCAGTGTAGTGATTTACATGAAATAACTGTCTGCACTATTGATGCACTCCAGTCAGTTGTTGACAAACATGCACCCATGAAGCAAGCCTCAAGAAATAAACGAAGACTCTTACAAAAACCTTGGATAACAAAAGGGATCCTCAAATCTATTAAAACTAAACATACGCTGTTTAAAACGCATTTTCTATCTAATGAACCAACCAAAGTCCGTGAATTGAAAAAATATTAAAATAGACTGAACTACCTTAAGAACATCAGTAAGAAAGCTTATCTTCACAAACACTTTGATTGGTGTAAGGGAAATTTAAAAGCTACATGGAAGCTAATTGGGGCATTGATTAAAAGGAAGGCCAAGGGCCAAACTGCACCTCTTAGAATAGTAAGGAATAACAGAACATATACTAACAATGCTGATATTGCAGACCAGTTTAATAAAGACTTTGTTAATGTTGGCCCACTTCTAGCCAGCAAAATAATGAATACCAACGAAAACCCTAGGCAGTAAATAACATCATCTCCAATCAATAGCTTTGTTATGTCCTCTGTCACTGAAACTCAGGTCTCTAATTTGTTTAAAAACCTTGATGCTAACAAGTCATCAATTCATATACCTAATAATCTAATAAAACTCGCTGCTGATCCATTAGCAATACCATTTACTCAAATTTACAATCAATCAATTGAAACAGGCATAGTACCTAATCGGTACTGAAGGTCTCACAGGTAACTCCAGTTTACAAAAATGGTGATGCCACTGACCCAGGTAACTACAGACCTATTTCAACTTTATCACCTTTCAGTAATGTTTTGGAAAGATTAATTTATAATCAACTATATGACTTCTTGGGAAAACATAGCATTTAATTATGAGTATCAGTTTGGCTTTAGGAAAGGGTACTCAACTGAACAAGCTATTTTAGAAATCACTGATACACTTAGAAAAGCTTTGGATAAAAAAATTAGTTACCTGTGGTCTCTTTCTAGACATTTCTAAGGCATTTGATAATATGAATCATGACATTCTGCTCTCTAAACTCTACCAATATGGAGTACGTGGAACTCCTCTTGACTAGATTAAAAACTATTTATACAATCGCTCCCAGTTTGTTAAGATTGATAATACTAAATCCAACTACGAAACTATTGTATACCGCAAGGTTCAACGCTGGGTCCACTCTTATTTTTACTTTATATTAATGACCTGCCAAATTGTTCCAAGAAACTATCATTTCGAATTTTTGCCGATGACACAAATGTGTTTTACACAAGTGATAAGCTACAACATCTTGAAACAGTTATGAATGAGGAACTGGAATTAGTTTTCAAATATTGCATCATATATAAATTATCCATAAATCTTGCTAAGACAAACTATATGTTAATTTCCTCTTCAAGATCTAATCGATGTATGAACTTGATACGTAATATTGAATGTAAAAGGCAAATAAAATATCTAGGTGTATATCTTGACCAAAACTTACATTAGGGACCGCAGATTCAATGTATTGACAACAAACTAATGAAGAATGTAGGCATCATTAATAAATTACGATATTATGTTGACCTTCATACTTTAAGGCAGTTGTATTTCTCTTTCATTTATCCATATATAACCTATCGTATTGCAAGCTGGGGCAGGGCTTGCAAGACCAGGTTACATAAAATTAAAACTAGAATGAATAAATGTGTTCGTAGCATTTTCTTTGCTACTAGCAGAGACAATGCTATGCCTTACTTCAGACTTTTAGAACTCCCAACTCTTGAAAACATTTACAAATTCAAAGTAGCCATTTTCACACATAAAATAACTAATGACACATCAAATGTCTCTTCCATATTCAAAGGAACCCTTACTCAAGTCTCCGAGGTTCACAGCTACAACACCAGATTTGTATCCAAACATAATTTTTATCGGCCAAGGAAAAACAATAGTTATGGAGCTGCTACTTTTTCCTTTGCTGGATCTAAAGTTTGGGAAAAAATTCCCTCTAAATTAAAATCTCTCTCTTACAATAATTTCTATGAGCAGTACAAACAGTACCTTCTAAATACCCAATGAGTATTATTTAAATTTACTGCCGTTACTATTAGTAATCATTTCTATTTCGATTATTATTCTATTAATGTTACCACATGAATAGTAAGAATGTATGCAGTTATAATTTTACTTTGTCCGCTACTCATTACTTGTAATTCTATATAAATGTAAAGTACGCCAGTTAGTTACAAGTGGTAGTGACCAACTCGAAAGTTTAAGGTGGCTCGTACTAGTTTCCACCCGCGGGGAACAAATAACTCTTGCGTAACGCGCGAGAGAAACGTGCGAAAGAAGCGTGAGATTAAAAGACGAAAATTTACAACAAAGATGGCGGCGCAAGGATTTTTTCTACTTTTGTGAGAAGTTCACCTAAGAGTGTGTATTTGATGTGTTGAGCGGCCACTGTGAATGCAGGAGATAGAAACTAAGATAAAAAGACGATTTTCGAAGAAGTAAAGGTTGCTTTACTTCACATGTAAAAGAAATAATCAACCGATATGAAATCTTGCGACGGCGAAAAAAGAAGAACTCAAGTGAAGGATAATCTACCTGAAGTGGAAGAAGACTTTGAAACTTAAAGTAAAATAATATGATATAGCCAGAAGTCGTGTGTAGGATTTTTAAGATGAGCCCGGGAGGCTGTCTTTGACAGCTGTTTAATGATTTTCTTAGCAGTAAACGTCTGTAAACATCAGATCGTAGGCGCTCGCGCGAGCACACGCAATTTTCAGTGGTAGCTATAACAGATTATGAGCAAATGTCGATCTTATAGAATCCAGATTTTTAAATGCGCGAGAACGCGCGTGGAAATTGCTAAACTCACGAAAGCTATTGCATGAAAACAAGTCCGGTGACCCCTTCTTTTTATTGTTCCAATATGATAATAACGTCGAAAGGAATCATCAGAAAAAAAAATAGAAAATTCTACGGAAGGAAATCTGAGATGTGTAAAAATTGCCTTTTTTCTAGATTTTTGAAATTCCGCTCCGTAGAGTTTTTTAAAAATCTTTGTGCATTTTCCTTTTCAAGTGCCAAAAGCAATCACCGAAAAATATCACGGTGTCACCGGATTAGTTTTTGAATTATTTAAGCCACAAGCAAAAAATGCGTCTCAATACGCCTATGAAAGCGTTGCCATGGAAAATGCTAGTGACGAAATGACATCTATTTTTGGATGACCAATTATTACATAATTCAACCCCGTAAAAGTGTTCATCTGGCCTTGGTTAGTCTTTCTGTTGTATTCTTTCAAAGTTACAAACCATCAAAAAGATGAAAACCGGTACGAGCCACCTTAACTGCTTTGGTCACTGCGCACTGTTTATTTTTTTATTATTTATGTAATTTCTTGTTTCTTGTTTATTTTTACTTTTGTAATCTATAGTAATCTTTGCTGCACTCTCTTGAGATAGTGCAAAATAATTCTGTTCTGTTCTGTTGTTTACTTGCCTTGTACTTGCTTTCACGGCCAGAAATTGCGCAGCGTTATGTTGAAAATTCTGTAAAAACTTCGATTTGACGCAAAATCTTCTATTAAACAATACTTTTTGAACACATTGTTACTCGAAAATAATGTTTACCGGGCCATCGAATCGTCAAATTGTCGCTAGGCCCTCCTTGAAGTCCGAAAGTTCGGTTTTCAGTTTACGTCCATAATTCGCATAGCCTTAGAGGATCGTAGTGTCGATGACTCGAGAGCTTATTTTGTCACCTTTAAGACCTTCATATCTATTCTTTTCCAAGCAGAGTATTCCATAGCATTGTAACTTTACATTCTGAGTCTCACAAGGTCTAACTCGATCGCAAATAAACGAACAATCCGACCTGAAAATTTTGAGAGTCGGCCGCTTAGAAGCCATATTTTTAAATTTGATCACAGGCTTACCATCGTAAATATCCGTGGTTTCGGGTTTCTATGGTAACGGGTCCTGTTGCATTTACATGGCCGTTATAAATGTAGTTCAAATATATTGCCTCTACAATCTTTCGCTAATAGTCAGTCTTCAAAAAAACTCAGCTTCGAATAAAGCTTAATCGTTCATTACTTATTTGGAAGTGTTTTTTTTCTGCCAGAAAGCCTCAAAATCGCTCGTTTGGGGCTTTCAAAGTTTGGCGGTTAATTCGGCTCGCTCTCCATAGTTTAAAAACGCGACAAGGCAGGCAGCTTCTGTATCCAGATCACACACCACCTCGTACTCGAGACAAAAATGTTTTACCTTCTAGGTATTATTTTCCCACCGAAATTCAACAGGTCACGGAAGGATTATCCAGATGTTACGGTGACTCGGTTTTGAATCATTCCATTCAACGGTTTACGAGAAAATGGAACGCAAAGTCGTAGATTTGGAGCTCTTCTAAAGATCCGGACATTAGAGGTCATCAAAGGAATTCCAAACATGCGTTTCAGTTATCGTATCAAACACTTAAAGGGTTTTCCTGAGAATGTTTACAAAAAATTTCTCGATTCTTATTGGTCGATCTTGGCTACGACATCCGCCGGAAGTACAAAGTAGCGCCTTTGGGGTCCCGACAGGGGTTACATTTTTGTACAATTTTCACATTTTTGTACCTCGGGCAGGGTGGCTGGGTCTGAAATTCGATAACCGAAATGCAGTACTGGCTACTCTATGGCAGGGTTCGACACTTGGCTACCTGCATTACTAGCCACCGGGCCAGTGATTTCTAAAATTTACTAGCCCGAAACACAATTAACTTGGTAGCAAGGATCAATTTCCCTCGAGGTCTACTTCAACCCCAAACACGCAAACCTTCCTCTAAACTTATTGGCAAATTTTTACTAGCCTCGGGCTACCGGGCAAGCGGAGATGTCGAACCCTGCATTACATGGTAGGGTGTTAAGACTTGGACGGTCTACAGGGTGCAGGTACAGATACTTCACGCCTACATGATGAGAGGAAAGCGAAGGATAGAGCTGTTGAAGTCCTAAATGTAATAACTTTCCTAAATTTAAAAGTCCTAAATGTAATAACACTTGGTCCTAAATGTAATAAAGTCCTAAATGTAATAACATTTGGTCCTAAATGTAATAAGCCTCTAATACAATCGTTCCACTGCGCTAATGCATTGTGGTTAAAGCGGACATCCATACTGAAGTGTTAAAGTGACAGCTGTTGCACCAAAATATCCTCTGACCAGTATTCATGTAACATTGCGGGCTCGCTGATATCAACCAGCATCTTTTTAGTTACTATTCGCAAGTCGAGTAGCATTGGCTGGAGTCCGTTATACTGACAGCATCTAGTGACAGCTGGCAAAACAATGAGTACGCTGACCAATACCACTATGTATCACTGGCTCAGACTCTTAAGTACAATAGATTTTGGAAAAATGTGATAACGTTATACTTGTGTGATTAGTAATGGAGGTACAAGTCATAAACCAAATTAAGGTTACCATGCACCTTCAGGGGTGTCTCAAGTGTAAGCGATGTAGCGCGTCCGGTTTAAACAGCTGTAGATATCTAAAACCCTATATCAAATTAAAGCTTATAGGACTGGCTATCAGACTATACCAAAAATTTTGAAAAGAAATGAATCGTCGAGTTTTTCACGACTTCTAAATGCGAGCGCCCGAATCACCTTTTAAACGTTACATGTCACTGTGCGAATTTTGTTTTTCGCTTATTTAATGTCTTCCTCCGTTTCCGGGGCCAAAGCGCTAAAAAAAAGTGTCTGCGATTCGCCATATTCAATTTCAGTGAAAAGTTACAGAACATTTTTGAAATAGGATTAAAAATATGTGGAATGATCCTACAATAATCGCTCTTGTAAAAAAGTATTTAGAAATAAAAAATTTGGAAACACATTTTTGTTGTTTATATGTAAAACTAGTTACTGTCAAAATCTGAGAGCAATCGAACAAATTCCCTTTGACTTGTAGCTCTCAAAGGGTGATTCGGGCGCTCGCATTTAGAAGTCGTAGGACTCGTAGGTCGGACAATTTGCGGGATTTGATATGAATCTTTTGTCTTTACTTTTTAGACCAGGACTTGTTAGCAGGCACATTTTGTTTCCCAATTCGGACCTCGTGACAGCTCTCCAGAAAGTTATTGTTTTCAAATCGTTGAATATTTCTTTCGTTATATGATTAGGGACGCGATAATTTTTCTCCCCGAGCGAAGATAATTGGGAACAATTGTGTTTTCTTGATCTTGAAATGCATGCAACAAATCCAACAAACAAAAAAGGTACTGCGTGGATCTGCATCAAATTATATACTCAGTGACTTACATTTAACAGGTGTAAATGTGCTGACCAGCACATTCAAAATGCTTGTCTATGTCAAAGGTTGTTAATGATGTACCGATCCCCAAAAACTCACGCAAAAAATTGTGCTTTTGCTTTCTCTGAGATGTGAGTAAAACTAATCGCATGAGCCGTTTTTAATGGTCTAATAATTGATTTAAAGAAAAAATAGAGAAACATGGTTCTCTCGACGCGCTGATCTCCTTAACGATCAAGCATTAAATAAAACAGCATAACCTGACCCTGAAACGGACTTTTCGTCCACTGAATCGGCACCGTGAGAGTGACATGCGCGTAGAGGGCATAAATTTTCCGTTTCAAATTACCTGGCAGTAACACAAAAGATTTGCCCATTAACGTTTTATCGACTGGTTTAACTGACTTTGAAAAGATTCTTGAGTTCATGTAGCAACAATTGATTGGTGATGATAAAAATAGCAATAAGTGCGAAAAACATTTCAAGAGCCTGTGAAATATTTCCGGAAGTTTTCTTTGAGATCTACCTCGAATGTAATACGCTAATACTTGCTTTGATTTAACATAAGATTGAATATGTTAGCCGTTATGGTTTTCATAGCGTTACAAGCATTATTGCGGGATAGGTCTGTGGCTCATAAAGATCGCGAAAACTCCGAAGGGAACAGGAAACCCTCTGCTTTAGCAGACGACGTCTATGAAGCCCTGCTCGACCTTGTTGAATACGTGTAGCTGCCCTGCGATACTGGAAAGCCGGCGAAAGGATATCAGTCAAAGAACTGAGACCATGGTGATAACGCACAATATTACGAGGGGCGTCGAATGTTAAAATCCTCTGAGGTGGACAAAGTAGAAGTTGAAGAATTTGAAAAGGCGAAAGAACCTGGTGCGGGGATGCTGGCTTTCTCTCTGTGGGACAATAGATAGACAGATAGACGTTTATTAAGAAGAATACCTTAATAGCAGCTGGAAGCTGAATTGCAAAGGTGTACAAATTATGTAATAGAACTATACAATAAAATCAAACCTAAAAGGGAAATAATTTACATATACATTTGTAATAAATGTTAGTTAAAATGTCTTGCGCTTGCTGGAATGAAAGTATCTCTGAACCGATTTGTTTTAAAGGAAATTCTAAATGGTCGGCGTCGTCGTAACTCCATAAGTTGATCTCGGTTATCGAAAGGCAGTAACTGGTACAAACAATCCAAGGGATTGGAGACGATGTTGTTAAAGAATTTTAAGCAAAGGTCTTCTCTCCGATCCCTTAGGGGTTTCAGTTCTGCCATCTGAAGCACTTCTATATAATGATTATCATAACCGTATGCAATTTTCAAGGCTCTCTTTTGGACACGCTCTAAACTTAAGCTCGAATAATTGGGGAGACTATAATGGTAGACCTGACATCCATAAAGTAAGACAGACTGAATACAAACAACATAAAAATTTACTAATTCTGCTGATGGTATCTTAGCTCGCTTTAACTGAGTTAAAAAGTAAAGGCGCTTAGCGGCCTTTTTAATTGTGTCAGTAACGTGAGTGTTCCACTTGAGGTTGTCTTGAAAATACACACCCAGTAATTTCACGACACTAACGGCACTAACCTTAGAGCCATTAATTTCTATGAGATCGTAGGAAGGACGGGAGCGCACAAAGGGAACTCTTAGCTCATTACATTTTTTCGGATGGATTTGAAACGAGTTGAGTGTTGACCAGGTAGCTACTTCGTTTATCATAGACTGAGCATTGCTAGGACCACTCTTGCTTATGATTTCATACACTGTCGTGTTATCTACATATTCTATACAATCACTGGCTGATGGTACTTTTAAATCGTTTATCATAACCAAGAATAGCCACGGTCCCAATTTTAATCCCTGGGTACTCCTGCTCGGACCGATCCCCACTCTGAGAGACAATCATGTGCAAGTTTGACCCTTTGTTTCCTATCTTTAAGAAAGGCTATTATCCAACTAATGATGTAAAGGTTGATGTTGTTGGTCGAGAGTTTCGATAGCAAGAGGCTGTGATCTGTCAGATCGAAGGCTTTTCTATAGTCCAACGCAAAGATCCGCACGGTGTTCCCTGTTCCGTCTGTTGCTTTCGCCCAATTGTGCATCAGATTTATCAATGCGTGCGCAGTGGAGGATCCTGGAATACACCCAAATTGATCGGGTTCCAGGCGTTTCAGAAGTGCTGGTTTCACATGTTCATGGACGACGTAGTGCTCGGCAATTTTGGACAACGTTGGTGTCAATGAAATAGGTCTCAAATCTTTCGCCGCATCCTCAGCTATCTTTGTTTTGGGGGTGATGTTTGCACATTTCCAAATGTCCGGTAAAGTCCCTTGACTAATAGAGGAATTGATGATACAACGAAGGGGTTGAGCGAGCTCAGGAGCGAAGTCACGCAAGACCCAGTTTGGGATACTATCTGGGCCCCCAGCTTTGGAGGAGATGACCGTACTAAGGCATTTGAAGGTAGCTTCCAGTGAAATAATGGGAGTTTTAAAACCCTCAGTGCTCACAGTTTCGATATCATCTAAAAGTGGGTTAAACGAAGCTTTAGGTTCTAGCAGAGCTGTATTGATTTCATTAGCCAAGATCTTAAGGTTGATTGAGGTAGCTGGTTTACTTGTTAGGAGCTGATTTGTGACACTTGTAGATGTTTTGTTCATTCCACATAACCGCCTACATTCGGACCACCACATTTTAGGATTGTTTTTGGTCAAAACGCTGACTTTAGTGTTGTAATAATAGCGTTTGCACAGCTTCCGTTCCCTGTTTACTTTGTTCCGGTAGTAGTGGAACAATGGTTTGTTGTCTTGGTAATATGCTCTTTGACGGTGTGCTATAAGTGCCTTGGGTTTGGGTGAAATCCAGGGTGCGTCGTTTCGGTGGAACTTAACTCACTTTTTGGGAAGCATAGAATCTAACCCTATGTGAATTAGGTGACTGAAGTGAGCATACTGTTCTTGGACCCTATCCATAGCGTCGATTAATGACCTGTCGAGCCCCGTCATATAACGACCAAAAGCCTGTTTGGACTCAGCGTTAACAGCAAGTGTAGTAACCGTTCTGTTTGCAGGAATATTGGCCTTCGATCTAACTTTTGGAAACAAACTAACAGTACAATGATCGGATAGTCCGAAGGACGGGAATGAAGAAGGTTTCTCGTAGTGTTCTGTAAGATTAGTTAACACTTTGTCGAGTGTACGATCCCCTCTTGTTGGAAAAATGGACGACTTGCGTAAGGCGGAACTGCTTAATAATTGGTGAAACATTTGCCCTGTTCCAGTCGCCAGCGAGAATTATACCTGCGCCAGGGATATCACTCCCTATCCTAGAGAGAGAATCCATCATGTAATCAAGGAGGGACTCATCTTTGGCAGGCGGTGGAGGATGGTATACTGTACCAATGATAAGGCAGCTATAACCCTGGGGCAATCGGTTGGGCCCATAAAACCTCAGGGCCCTCGGGGTCAGGGAACTCATAGTCCCGTAGAATTGAGAATTTGATGGAATATTTTACATATAGAGCCACACCCCCATGTAGCCTGTGGGTCCTATCTTTGCGTAAGATGTTGTAGCCACTAATGTCAACTACGCTGTCATCAATAGAATCTTTCAGCCATGTCTCCGTTATACAACAAAGATCAAACTTGTGGGTGTTAAAAAAAAAATACGAAGTTCGTCTATTTTTGGCGCCAAAATCATTACATTAGACACAGCTATTGACGGTACGAACTGCAAGGTGTTTTTGCTGGCGTCGATGTTTCTCTTAGGCTTGATAATAGCCAGATTATTGAAATTGACGGCTCTTTGTTCTGTGTAACGGCTGGAGGAGTCACGCGTAGTTACACTCACGGGGATTGTTGAAGGTCTTGGTAAAGTGTAAAAATTCATTCAAGGTGGAAGAGTTATAGCAACTAACAGTTATTTGTCTTGTGTAACTATTGGAGATGACGCGCGTAGTTGTTCTCACGGGAATTACTGAAAGCCCCGGTAATGTGTGATTGTTCGACTGTGAATAACTATTCAAGGTGGAAAAATCATTCGTTTCTGAAGAATATTTGCTTCGACCTGTATTTAATTGTGTTTTACCGAGGATTTTACCGAGGGAAACGGTCTTCCAGACCGTTAAAAATTCCATCCGCCCGAATGTTCTTAAATAAAACTGACTGTCTTTCCTGAAGGCTGTAATTTTTCCGGAGTGACACCAGTTCACGCCGAGAGTACTGTGGGGTCGTTGTTTGGCGAACTGGAGAACCAAGTTGCCGAATTAAATCTCGAGTGGCTCTCTGCCGGCTACAAATGGCGATAATAGATTGATCAGGACCGGGGTTGGTCGAAATATCACCGTATACCGTGATGTCCAATGGAGGGTCGTGGCCAGGGATGACTAAGGAGACAAACCCGTGTTTAGTGTGCTTCTGCATTGGAACTCTTGATCGATGAAAACCATGTTTGACGATACAAGTGCATTTCTTCTTGAGTTGAACACCAGTGTGCAGGGGTAGCCTAAAAGTAGCCTCGAAGGATAATAAATGGTTTAGAAATGCAGCGTTTAAACAGGATAAAATAGTGATAGAAACTAGAGCTACTCTAAACGTGGCCGCCATGATTGGCGCCGAGAACTAGACAATAAAGCCGACAAAGGCATAGTCAACGATGGTGATGAGCTAGTAGATGTTTAGTTTATTTTAGACGTAGACAGCGACTTATTTGGGGCGAGAAGAGATGTGGAATGTCACATTGCAATTATGCTTCTTTGTAATTGCGGTCGTAAATGTGGGGCTTGGTGGTAACTAAAATTAGACGCAGGTGGGGCGGTAGGTCCCGAGTATTCTGACTGTACAGCATAACTGCACAACAATTGAAACCAGCGGTCGAACGTTGGGCATGTGCCAGTGGATCGATCTGGCCAGCCGCGCACAAATTCTCCGCGCAAAATTTTCAACGAAAACATTAAGAATCAGCCACTGTTACCTAATAAGTACAAGAAAATTGATAGAAATCTGCAAAAGCAATTAAAAGAAGGGAAAAGAAAAACTGGACACTTTTCAAACGCAAAGCTTATTCAAATACTTTATCCTAAGCTTCACTATCAAAACGCCTCTGCGCTTCTAACGCACAATGACTTACTCGCTTGTGTGGTTGATTGTAACTTTTGGACAATGTCTGCGACGAACTCGCAGAAAGCGGTAGAAGGGCTAGACAGTCAAAACAAAGTAAAAAGTTTAAACGACCCTCTTGGGTTTATTGTGCTACAAACATAGCTGCCTCTCTTTCTCGATTCTCAAAATAAACAAATCATTCTTGGTTCTTGTTAGAGCGAAATATTTTTGCTTATATTAAATCCCTCATTGACTATGCCAAAGATAAAATCTATCTTAACTCGAAGTCGTTTACCGTCGTTTCTTTCAATTTGGCTAATTTTCTCACGCTGAAATTATCATACCCACTCAAGCGTTAATCTGAAAAAGAATACCTTCCCTACCCTCAAAATCATCTGTTCAAAACATCAGGAACATTAATTTAGCGGACGGTGCTTATTTACCCCGATGATCATCTACTGTCTAAAACATTTGGTTTTCAAACTATAATTTTGCTTTGTAAACGGCTCATTTTTAAACCCGTGCTAAGATTGAAAGGTTTTAAAATAATTTTTTTCTTTGAATTTCTGTCTGTCCGTTCTCAAGGTCATATTTCAGAGTATCCGGCGCGGATTGTGTAATACCGCTGCGATGAATTGTCTTAATTCAAAAGGCACATCACGCTACCTTTACTCTTTCTCAAGAACAATAGAAGGACTCGGTCGGAGTGCAACCTCAGTCGCCTTCCTATCATTACGCTAATCAGTCTCATTGGGCACCGCCAAGAAACTTGACTTTCAAGGTAGGTACATAACAAGACTAACCACCATTTAGATGCATCTTTCTTGACAGAACAAGAAAGATCGCTACGTGTTGTCGCTTTCTGATCGATGTCCCTCGTTAGTCTCTTTTTAAACAGTCTTAATAGAAAAGAGAAAGCAAGTACCTTCACCAAATACCGACTGTGACGATGGCTCATCGCGGAAAACAAGAACATTTTCTAACCTTTTTCGCACGGTAAAAGAAATATCTCTCGAAGTCTAACAGTAGAGGCAAAGGGTTGCAGTTAAGACCATTTAATGGGTTTTAAGACTAAGGAAAGTACATAACTGCGGGACTTTTCAAAAGCCTTCAGCTGCCAATATTCCTGCGTCATCACTTTCGATTTCTTCCAACATAATGTCCATCGCAGCTTGTGGTATATTTTGGAAGACGGTAAGGAGAAATTAAAATACAATGTCCTATGTATTGAGAAGAAAATGAAAAGAATACGCCTTTATCTGCTGTCGATTAACGGGTTGTATCCCTGAATATAGGCAATGTTGAAGTTTATGTAAATTCTGTTTGGAAACAGTTTCCGCCTCAGTTCTTTCACACGTCCTAGATTGTTCCTAGTCTGAATGGGTAAACAGCACTAGTGGTAATATTAAATTAACTACATCGTTCGTTTATAACTGCTACAATGCTTCCGCAAATTCGGATTTGTCTTCTCATAAATTCCTTTAGGATCCCAAGGTTAAGAGTTTTCAGTTTTCATGCTTGATTCTTCAACAGCTAGTCGCAGGTTTTTGTCTTTTAAATCTGCATTTATAATTTAGGACTTCAACAAGAGCCGCGCGGAGGAATTTGATCGGGCCTAAATGAAATAGTCACTGTCGCCCCTGACAGACTACTATGATGATGATAATGACTTCAGTTGCAAGTAAGTCCACACATTAAAACTGGGATAATTTCGTAAATGTCCCTTTAAATAATTTTTAACTTAACCACTCGATATTCACTTAAGCACGTCAAGATTTATTTTATTTTCATGTCAGAAAAACACGATCACTTTTCAGACAAACAAGTTTGTGTAAGAGCCGTGATGAAAAGTTAATTTATAGTCGGCGAAAGCTAAATGACTCCTCATGTCCATAGTTAGTAGAGGGGACTGGTTAGGAAACGCGGCAAACTTCAGTCGGATAGGTTATTGTTCGATTTTATCGAGATCACGTGACAATGATCTGTATTGATCAGTTGATTAGCCTATCGTTGAAGTTTCAGCGCGCTTTTAGCGAGATCTGAAGCACACAGGAAGTTTGGAAAGCACGAAAGTTGCGTTAGAGTTTCTCGAGCCACAGCTGGAGGTAACTCTAACTTCTTTTGTACTCTCTAAACTTCCCAGCTGCCTCGTATCTTTATGAAAGCACAATAAACACATAAACTAATTGTTTTACAACATTCTTAGAACGGTAGTTCTAATGTGGTATACAAACAAATGTACTTTGATACACTTTAATGCCTACGAAGGTCAGCACGCAAAGCAATTTTAGTTGCACAATTTCACAGGCGGTGTTGGCGCTTTAATCCTTGACATTAATATTCACATTCTCCACACTCTTCTCTTCACATTTCCTAAGGTAGAGGAGAACTTGTTTGACTATCAGGAGCTTCTTAAATTAGTAACCACTTCCCTTACTTTCATGGCCTCCACAACTGATTCAAGGGTAAAACTGAATAATGTAAGGGTAAAATAAGAAGCCAGTCGCTCTAAAGGTTAAAGCTATTGAATAAAACTTTCTTTAACTATACATACTTCCAATTAGGTTTATCATCTTCTTGGCTCATTAATTTTCCAACAATAGAGGGCCATTATAACGAGCTCTATGATTGGTTAAAAAAGAGAGTGCTTCATCGAAATAGAAACACAATTGATCATGAAAGACGATATTCCCATTTGAATCCAAGAATTCGATTCTTGAATGCGAGCAGTCCCTCCTTTTCGGCGAAGTCCTTCGTATCAGGCAAAAAGAGAGCGAAGCAAACGCAAACGAGGCCTTAATCTCGGAGTTCCGAGCGGTTCGCTAATGTTATCACGGGATAATGTTGGCTCACTTCAGCGTGTGCTCTTGCAACGTTATCTTTTAATCCTGTGGCAACAATGCCGCTTAAACACTTGCACTTTTAAGAAATTACTTTTTCAAGCAAAGTCGTTCACTCTTAATTGTTTTAGCGCATTCGCATCCCACAGACTTACCATAATCACTTTATTAATCCTGATGAGTCGTTTTCATCCTAGTCAATTACATTTCTCACACTTGTTACCTTGGTTACCTTAGTTACAACCACAATTTACGTAAACAAAGCCGCATGGGGTCCCGGGAAATAACCCATTTGCGAATTACCCTTGGCCTCATTTTCAAAACGACTCTTCGTGCTAATCCTTTCATATGATAATAAGTTTCCATTCACACGCAAATTAAACTCATTTTAACAAGAATGGTTGAGCATGAGGACTCGTTTTGAAAATGAGGCCAAGGGTAATTCGCAAATGGGCTATTGGGTTTTATTAACATTTCGCCGATGGCCACAAAAAGCCGGTGTATTTTTGCTCAGCGTTATGGAAACGAAGATTTTGCTAAGGAAGTAATTGAAATACTCAGTACACACCTGCATAGAGTCTCTCCACTAATTCAGGGTTGATCAGTAAAAGGGAGAAACGAAGTAGAAAGGAAAGAAATAGGTTAAGCCATTCAGTGAGCATTTAAAACGCACGACATGTTGGATGCCAAAAAAGGTATGTGTAACCTCTTCTCGTCCTGTATTTGCCTCTATAAAGTATCTTGTCATCGTAAAGTAGACACAGTGAACCTTTATCAGTAGTTTATCTCGTATCTGAAAAAAATTGTTTAAATATACTATTTAATGTTTCATTGATTCGTAAGGCCGTATCATGGACATAATTGCTGAAGGAGAAGAACTTTTGCCTTTCTTTATCGTAGTTCTTCCTCTGTCACTAATGGTCAAGATATGGATTTTTAACGCCTTCTCATCTACGGCAAATGGTGACAGTTCTTCGGGTAGGTATTACAAGGTTAAAGTCCACCATACACCGAATGCAAATATGGCGTCCAATGGCAGATATTAGATCTGAGCCCGCGTAAAAGCGGTTTTGTTTAAAGGTGCATGGAATCGAATATGACTTGGAAAAGCATTCCTTTTCAAAATGTTCACTGCATAAAAAGGAATTTTTACTCACGGGCGTGTTTTCCCGTTTGATCTTGACTAGCCAAGTCGCCAGAAGTTTCTTGTTGTTCAGTGCATAGTTAGTAGAGGGGACCACCTCTACTAACTATGTTCAGTGGCAGTGAATGCCACGAAAGATGCTTGCAATGTGGTTTACCGCGCAGGTTGTTGCATCCGAATGCAATACACGTCTACCCATTGCTATCTTTGCCTTTTGAATGCTTCAGATTGTCGATAAGAGTAAAAAAAGCGTAAAATGCGAGTTGTTTTAAAATATACAGTGATGCCTTTGAGAATTTACCAAGCCTTTGACCCAAGTGCCTCGATTGCGTGCATCTTTAAAAAAACCGCTTTTACGCGGGCTCAGATCTGATATCTGCCATTTGAGTTGCCTTTGTTCTGGACTGACTAGCCTCTCCACATGTAATAATCGTTTTGTATTTCCACGTGAAGACGAGGCTACTCAGTCTAGAACAATGGCAATTCAAATTGGACGCCATATTTGCATTCGGTGTATACTGAAAGAAAATCTACCTTTCATTTAAACTGTAGTCACTCAGTCAGACTTCCTTTCTCACTTGTAATTTATTCCTGAGTTTGCAAATATTTGTTCCACCACATTCGAAGCGGAAACTTGTCTTCTGAAACGTCTTTGCCCAAGGATTGATGATTCGTCAGAATTTATCGAAATTCATTTTTAAATTCAAACAGCTGCCTGCGTAGTATATTCATCAATATGTTGATTTAGAGATATGTCTCTATCTTTTGAAAATAATTTTTTTAACAGGTTATATTTATTTTCGTTTTTTGAACTAGAACCTCCTCTAATGTTCCTTCTTTTTCTAAATCTTAGCTGAGGCTGTTATTCGGTTGAACTCAACAAGCGAGAAATGAATTGATAAAAAGGAATTGAGCACCAAAATTACGCTTATTTCAAATTCTGTTTAATCAAGGCCATAAGAAACTAATGGATCATGAAATTAATTGTGGAAAGCAGTCAAAATAAGGCAACAGTGAAATCGGCGCAGCGAAGCAGTTTCCGCACTCAGTCTACTTCAAAGATTTACACAACAATTCAGCAAGAGCTGTAACCAAAAATTAACACGACACTAGAGTTGATTGCCAAAAAAATGCAAAATTAAAAAAAAAGAACCGTGAAAGATACACTTGACCAAGTTCTTACAACTGCTCGGTAATTTGAGTCAGTTACTACAGTTACGATGCCCTCGCATTTCGTCAATACTATGGGAAATGAATTAAGAGGGACTTTCTGTAAATACCACGGATAGGTGTGCAAGATGGAAAAAATCGAAATCTCCCAAAACTATGTCACATTAAAGCCCTTATCAAACTATTTTAGAAAACGCAAAATTCAATTTCTTGTGATTGATATTTTCCAAAATAACTATTTTTTTGGAATTTTCACCTCCGAGAGGTCCTTAAACCACCGAAAAATGTGCTTCGCATCCTCGCTTGGAGAAAAGAAACGGAATCAAATACCATGACTATCGCGATATAACATGATTTTATGACCCTTCCTTTGTATGAAAACGTTGTTGTAATTTCAAAATATTTCAATCTGAAATTTTAATTGTTTTTTCAAAATCACCCTCTAAAGCAGTTTCATCGCGACTATCACTTTTGCCATTTCATATCAAACTCACGGGGTACAAATAGTCTCTTACTGAATTTCGTGACCACGCCCACTTCATCCGCCCACTCAATCGAGTGCGATTTTTGGATGTTATATCATCTTGCTGACTCTCTGTATAAAGAGTTAACAATGTACCACCGAAATATTGAACTATAATATCATGGCTTTCCATTTTGTGTATTTTCGTACTACAAAGTAAAGTTTTTCCCTCGTCATTTTCACCTTTTCCCGAGCGGGTCTGTCAAAATTAAGGAGGCGTTCGTGGTCAAAACAAGACCGAGCAAGGAGTCTTGGGCGATTTCTCTCTTACGCAAGCGCAAATTGAAAATGTACCGCCAAAATCAAAGAGAGGAACAAATTTCCTTTGTTTTGATATGTAAATTGTCGAACAAGGAGCAGATTGAACCTCATCAAATGGCTAGTCAAAACAGCCACACCTTCCTCCTTTTGCTCGTTTCCTGTTTTATAAGCGTGAAAGCATTGGGAGAAGAATCAAGTAGCTCGGAAAGCGCTTTACCATCGTTTACTTACGAGATAAACAAGTAAGATTTGTAAAGTTATTTTCCGAAAGAGTCGGAATAAATACATTTTTTTCAGGTTAGATTGCTGTTTTTACCCTAAACGTCGTCCCATAAATTTTTGTTGCAGCCTACTAATCTATACAATTTCGAAGGAAATTATTCAGATGCTTCACCGTCCCCGAAGGGGGTTCTGTCCTGGTGTACCGGTTTACAAGGGAATTACCATTGTTCTTTCTTTGTTTAGGAGATATCGGTTAGCTATTGTGTTTTGTTTGGTCTTTTGTATTGGCTCTTGTGAACCGGTACACGATGACAGAACCCCGAAGGGTCTCCACTCATCAAAGCGTGTACTGTAGCCAATGTAGTGAATTTTCAGTCTCTTGTTGGGTTTGTCAACCTCCGTGACTTCAATATCATACAATTTTTTTTGTATCTTTTCTCTATGAAATGACCTTTTTAACAGGGGTGTATGCTGAGTATTCGTTGCAGAATCGCTTTGGTTCTCTTATCTCTCTCTTTGGCTTGTCCGCCATTTTTAAAATTTGCTCAGGAGGGCATCTGGGTTAGCGGCCGCGCCAGGCTGGAACCGACAAAAACAAATGTCCATCGAAGTGGGGAAACAGTTTGATATGTTCGACGGCAAAAACCCTTCCTGGTACATGGCTTTCATGCATATGCTATTCTAGAGAAAGAGCGATCCTTTTTATTTCAATTTATAAAATAAAATTTTGGGGCAATTCAAACGGCAAGTTTTGAGAACTGAAAACATCAACGGTACTTGCGTGAAATTTACAACTTTTGAACATGCAGTTGCAATGACGAATACAAGCAATACAAGAGTGAACTTGGACAGCAGTTTAAATACTTCGAGAATTCGATCCTTTTCCGCTAGTTCAAACACGAAACAAACGATTATGACTCCGTAGTGGCAATTATCTGAAACTGAGGAAAAGCATTTTTATTGCGCGAAATTGAGCTGTAAACCTCTTGACAACACTTCCCGTATCTAAATATGAAAAGTATTCATCAAAATGTTCACATTTCCTCTGAAAGAAATCGTACAAGCAATGACGGAAGAATAGGACAAACATCTACTCACCTCATATGCATATATTGTTGAAAAAAGTCCAAAATCCCTCAGCTAAAATAGATTGGGTGACATCCTCTTTGATTAAACCAAAGTTGGAGGGTGGGGGTGGAGGGGGGTAGGGCTTTAGCTTAGGCTTGGGTCCAAAGCAGACAAAAAACATTACCTAGTAAACCCCGTAATCGCTAAAAAAAAAAAAGAAGTTGTGTAGGGTTTAAAAGAAAAGAAAAACAAACAAATCAATCTTGGGACAGGAGCCGATTTCTTGTTGGGAATTAAAATAGTGACGCTGACTCATCTTAACGCAACCCTCGTGCGGACAAGAAAACATAGCACTAAGGTCTCGGTCCTTTTCCATCTCATGGAAAAAAGTGAAATAATGATTTGATGCTTTACCTTGATGAAACTCAAACTTGGATTGACAGGAGCTTGCACACTAACTTGGCTTTTACTATATCCTAAGCAATAATGAAAGAAATGAAAGACCAGCTGTGAATTCACTAGGGTTGAAATAATCCTAATTTCTAAGGAAAAATTGTGCTGACAAACAGTGTGACATGAAACTAAGTTCTCTAAAGTACCGAGTCAATTCGAAGAAGCATCCCCCTTGAATCTTCATGCAGTGCTGCAGCAAGCAATCGGTTCTTGTTCAAAAAGTCAGAAATTGATTGATAGGAAGGAATTGAGTAACGAAATTACGCTGATTTAAAATTCTGTTTAATCAGTGCCATAAGAAACTAATGGATCGTGAAATTAAATGTGGATAGCACTCAAAACAAGGTATCTGTGAAATCGGCGCAGCGAAGCAGTTTCAGCACTCAGTCTACTGAATAGAATTACACAATACTTCAGCGAGGGCTGTAACCAAAAGTGAACACGACATATTAGTCGATTAGCAAAAAATGCCAAATCAAAACAAAAAACAAAGAACAGTACAAGATACACTTGACCAAGTTCTTACAACTGCTCGGTAATTTGAATCATTTACTACACTTAGGATGCCCTCGCCTTTCGCAAAAGTCCTTTTTCAAATTGCAACATTTCGCTCATACTATTGGAAATGAATTAAGTGTTAAAAGAAATTGGCCCGTGGTAAGATATTTTGCATCCATACCATGATTTTTCACTCAATTAGACAGATACGTGGTACGTGGACAGAATTTAATCATCATTTCATGTCATGTCAAGAGCAAAAGTTTCATGACGCACGCGTCTGACAATCTTTGTGTCATCATCTATGGGTAAAATGCTGAAGTACTCAATGGTTTGATAAGATATGTTTGTACAAACATTGAAAATTGCTGACCTTATTTAAATTAAAGTTTGACAAATTCGGTTTCATATTTATACAAATCTCAATACAGGTTTGGCAACATTTTGACTACCTTGGCAACGCAGAATTTTTAATGAAGATGGATAGCATATCAATAAGTAATGCGAAGAAAACTATAGCGAGAGGCAAACGTTATATCGCGATGAAAAGCTCTCCAGTTCAAACCAAATCCACTAGATTCTGACAAATAGGTGTCGCATAAAACCGTCGCTGGAAATACAAGAGATATCGGCATTCATTTAATTCGCTTCTAAATCTGTTTAGACACTTGGAATTTACAAATCTTTTCTATACTGCTTTCGGAGGAGTCATTGTGGAGTTTATTAATAGAACGTTTCTGAATTGTCACCCAACTCTATACTGCCACCTTGAAATTGTGAGCGTTTTCTCTTATTTTATTGCATAAATCTTTAAAGAAAGTATTTCCTTGCTCTCGGTTTCAGTCCAGCTAAGCTCGTGGATGTTAAAATGGACGACAGAAAAATTTCAACCAGACTTTAAACTACCACTTCTCTTCGCATAAAGCAAAGAAATGAAATGAATTTGATGCTTTGCCATGATGAAACTTAAACTTGGATTGACGATAGCTTGCACAATAAATTGGCTTTTACTACCTGCTAAGCAATAATGAAAGAAATGAAAGGCCAGCTGTGAATTCACTAGAGGTTGAAATAATCCTAATTTCAAGGGGAAAATTGTGCCGACAAACAGTATGTAATGAAAATAAGTTCTCTAAAGTAATGAATTAATTCGAAGAAGCATCACCCTTGAATCTACCACGCGGTGCTCCAGCAAGTAATCGGTTCTTGTTCAAAAGGTATTCCCATTTTTATTACACCGTGGTTGCTTCTCTAATTGCCGCTATAATTTGGCTCCAGAAGTTGTCACATGACGACCATTCTTAGACCGCCTTCTTATGACTTTGTCATCGTTTCAGAAGAAAACAAAGAAACAGAAAATTTATGAGGTGGTAATACTTTAAAATATGCAAAGTATTCTGAGAAGCACCTTCTTGACAAGTCGAAGTAACCACGGAACTCTGATCCATCACATGGAAAACCGCTGTGCTGACTACATTTTCTGACGAAAACGATCAAAACGATAGAGCGAATTATAAAGAATGAACTGTAATGCCCAGCGAAGAATGAAAAATACTTCGAATAAAATACAGTTTTGTAGCATATTAATTTTTAACGCGTTTGAATGATTATGTTCGAGGCTTCCATCAAATATCACCTGGAAATAAAGGACATCCAGGGAATCCGTTTTGCAAGTGACTAGCACGGCAACGTGGCTCATAAACAAATTTGAAATCGTCTTCAAGAAGTGTCTTCCAATTAGTGCTCAAACTAAATCCTTATAAAATGACAACACAGGGCGTTAAAAAAACCCAGTGTTCAAATGCCCGTTTCTAGAAAAACTGCTTTAAAGGGCTCGAAAAGCAGATTTTCTTTCTATGTTGAGATTTTAACAAATCTGAAACTCAAAAAATAAAGATCTCGCACAAAAGAAAGTGGGATGGACTGGGGCGGAGATAAGACTCGCATTCATTCCGTAAAGTTGTTGCGGGAATGCGGGACTTTCGAGAAACGAACATATCGATTATGTAATGCAATGTCCCACGCTATTTCCTGGGCAAATAATTCTTTGCAGCCGTAAGGTGCAAGGCCGTGGCTGGCGGTGGAGCAAAGATATTCGAAAAAATTTTTGTCATATCTTTCAGTCTCTTCCTTTATTTTATATTATCTTTCGAACTCTTCGCTACCAAAAGGTTCGTCTTCACGAAATGACAAACAAAAGCAAAGGAAATACAAGAAAAATCGTCCTTTCGTAGTTCATTTTAGTTTTCCAGTCATTTGCAAGACCCACGCCTCCTTGATTGAAAATTCTGGACGAATCTGGGGACTGGGGAGAGTGCCAAACTTCAAGAGCTCCGGCGAAGAAATTATAGCTCTCGCTTCATTGTTTCTCCTGCCCCCTAGTCAAAAATTTCAAGTTACGGCCATGAGGTGTATACTCAATAGCAGAACGTTTGAATAAGCAGGAACAAGTAGTCGCATAAAATTATTTATTTCGAGCTCAAAACATAACAAATCTAAGATGGCCGCCACAGAAAAAAAAAGTATCGACACCCGCGTTCTCCAGCGGCAGACTACAAAAGGGTGGGAAAACGAGTGATACTTCAACAAATCCTTCTTTTTATGAGGTGTATGACTCCACGTAACTGAGGACTGTGTATGAGGTGTATAAGTTCACGCAGGATTCCACTTAAGAATAGAAATCTGGTGAACTCTGTCTGAACTGATAAACTTGTTTTTTTTTTTTCAGTGAGTTACTCCATGTCTAAAGGAAACTTTTCTACGGTCACTGATTCAATCCATTGGTCAGTCAATGGGTCGGTCAATGAATATTACACTGCTGACATTTTGAATGTTACAGGTACAATGTCCCACGTCATGAGCAACTCTGTCCCACTTTCCTCTTCGTCTATGCTGCCACCACACTGTTACCATGTATGCAAATGCAACTATTCCGCTGGTGAGTAGTGGAGAAATACAACTGAAAGACAACGATAGAATCCAAATTCAGTTTTTCTCCTAATAATTCGACCAAAATGATTTGTTTTAAGTGAGTTATTTATGGAAAAGAAATGCCAACTGTTGCTACAAAGTGGACCTGTTGCCTTAGGGAGAGAGTTTAAGAAAGTAACATTTTACTGTATTTGGTGTTAAAAAACTCTAATGGACTGAAACATTTACACATAACGAGGTTCTTAAAATTCATAGAAAACCGTAAACAGTTGAGATAAAGAAATTGGAGGATTAACCTATACGTAAAACAATATTGCGAATGCAGCAGAGAAGAGGAGCGCGAAAATACTCTTAATAAATGGAAAATTGTATATTAAGTTGTGTTGGAGACTCTATTAAGCAATGCCGTTCTCCTCACAATAGAAGCGTGTAATATCCACCATGCGAAAGTATTAACAATTAATTTCTTTTATTAAAGGATATGCCACTTCTTCCAAGATGTACAACATGTCGTCAATGCCCTCCCCAGTTCATTACAACATGTCTTCAGGGTCCATGAGTGTATCACTTCACGTCAACCCCTCCCCATCTGGTTCAGGTATGGCGTACACGCAGAGCGCAAACATCACGTCAGTGAGCTACTCTTCGACTCCATGGCTCGCACCGAGTTCTTCAGTGTCTGAGCCTTTTTATTGTTCAAATGTGCCTTGTTGGGTGGAGATTGAGTGCATGAACCGTGAGTAAAACTTATCATAATTATAGTTTGGAATTCCTGCCTCTAAACTCTTCAGGAATGAAAATGAGCTTTACATTCTGTAGATTATCTACCGTTTATTTCATTTGAGTAGATCTTAACGATGCCTTTTTGGTCAATTTTCAGATAACCATAGCATCTCTAATCTGAAATATACCTGGGAAATTTCTGACAATTCTTTATCCTTTTTAGACATCAAACTTTCCATTGAAGGCAACGGTTTATGCACTAGTGTGTATTACAAACCTACCGACTAGCATAATTACTTGTTGTATTCGTCTTTGCATCCATCTCAGTTTGTAAGACTTTGTCGTTTATGTAGTGATGACTCTGATTTCCACCACAAACCAGAGTCAATGTGCCATTTTTTCGATAAACGTGGTTACCCCGATTCTGTCGTTCAAGCGGGCTACTACCGCGCCCAACTTATTGATCGACATTCAGCACTACAAACGTCATAAAAGGAAGACTCCAACCGCATTCCATTCACTCTCACGTTTCACCCTCACAACCACTCAGTTAAATCCATCATTCTTAAAAACTTTCAATTACTTCAAAACGATACAGAGACAAGCACTATCTTTTCGCAGCCTCCACTCATTTCATTGAAACGCGACTAAAACATAGGCAATGTTATAGTCAGAAGTTCTTTTCAGACTAATTACCAAAAAGACACTTTTAGATGCGCTCGTGCACGATGCAAAACGCGTCCTTTCATTCACAACACTGAAAAAATATCGGGACCCAAACGATCCATTAAAATCACCGATCACTACACGTGGACCTCCACCAATGTAATCTATTGCATAATTTGCACTTATTGCAAAAAAATTTACATCGGCGAAACAGGCAGAAGACTTGGTGATCGATTCCGAGAAAACTTTCGCGATGTAGAGAGGAATGACAAGGACACATCGAAACCAGTCGCTAGACACTTCAATTCACCTAATCATTCTAAGCAACATATGGCAATCTGCGGTCTTTCCTTACACTTAGATAGCACGGAAAGCCGTAAAACTCTTGAAAAAAAGATCATCTTTCAAACCAGCAGTCTAAATCCCACAGGTATTAACGAACGCTTTTCATTCCACTAATTTATTCGTGTTTTTCTCGTTGCCATGTTCTCACCAAAAACGTAGCTCCATTTTCTGCCTTTAAAAGCGCACACAACCCACAATTCCTCTCTTCGCTCCGACGAAGGGCCAGCGTTCGAAACCTCAGCTTTTATAATCGTAACGGTGGCCAATTTACCATTCGTGGCATAGTTTTCTATGCGCTAAACTCGCAATTTGGATCATATCTACTGTGAGGATCGTGTATCATATGCATTCCAACTTTGTTCATATATTCAAAGCATCTCTTTAGAAGACGTCGTATGTATCAACATCATCCATTCCACCCACAAATTGTCCAGGAGAACTTAATTGCGATGGTAGGTGCTACATTAAGGGTAGGAAAAGTAGAAACTATTGCGTTTTAGACGGTTGACAATTAATATTTTGGTGATTTGATGCTTAACGGTTTTACCCGGCATTGAGACCCTCATTCATGCCTATCTTGCAAAGATTTTTTCCGTTATTTGTATATAACAATCTTCACGGTGGTTTTCTTTGTTTCATTCATTCGCTTGGCAGCTTCGTGGCATAGTTTTCTATGCGCTAAACTCGCAATTTGGATCATTTAAAACAGAACTGAACGGCAAGTTCGTAATTAGTAACGAACTGGTTAGCGTTCAGCCGTGGCTGGCAGTGGGGCAAAAATATTCGAAGAAATTTTTGTCATATCTTTCAGTCTCTTCCTTTATTTTATATTATCTTTCGAACTTTTCGCTACCAAAAGGTTCGTCGTCACGAAATGACAAACAAAAGCAAAGCAAATACAAGGAAAATCGTCCTTTCGTAGTTGATTTTAGTTCTCCAGTCATTTCCAAGTCCCACGCCTCCTTGATTGAAAATTCTGAACGACTCTGGGGACTGGGGAGAGTGCCAAACTCCATGAGCTCAGGCGAAGAGACTTTAGCTCTCGCATCATTGTTTCTCCTGTGCCCTAGTCAAAATTTTCAAGTCACGGCCATGAGGTGTATACTCAATAGCAGAACGTTTGAAAAAGCAGGAATAAGTCGTCAAATAAAATTATTTATTTCGACCTCTAAACATAACAAATCTAAGATGGGCGCTACAGGAAAAAAAAAAAAAAAAGGTATCGAAGCCCGCGGTCTCCAGCGCAAGACCACAAAAGGGTGGGAAAACGAGTAACAATTCAACAAATCCTTCTTTTTATGAGGTGTATTACTCCACGTAAGGACTGTGTAGGAGGTCTATGAGTTCACGCAGGTTTCCACTGAAGAATAGAAATCTGGAGTACTCTGTCTGAACTGATAAACCTGTCCTTTTTTTCAGCGAGTTACTCCATGTCTAAAGGAAACTTTTCTACGGTCACTGATTCAATCCATTGGTCAGTCAATGGGTCGGTCAATGAATATTACACTGCTGACATTATGAATGTTACAAGTACAATGTCCCACGTCATGAGGAACTCTGTCCCAGTTTCCTCTTCGTCTATGCTGCCACCACACTGTTACCATGTATGCAAATGCAACTATTCCGCTGGTGAGTAGTGGAGAAATACAACTGAAAGACAACGATAGAATCCAAATTTAGTTTTTCTTCTAATAATTCGACCAAAATGATTTGTTTTAAGTGAGTTATTTATGGAAAAGAAATGCCAACTGTTGTTACAAAGTGGACCTGTTGCCTTAGGGAGAGAGTTTAAGAAAGTAACATTTTACTGTATTTGGTGTTAAAAAACTCTAATGGACTGAAACATTTACAGATAACAAGGTTCTTAAAATTCATAGAAAACCGTAAACAGTTGAGATAAAGAAATTGGAGGATTAACCGATACGTAAAACAATATTGCGAATGCAGCAGAGAAGAGGAGCGCGAAAAAACTCTTAAAAAATGGAAAACTGTGTATTAAGTTGTGTTGGAGACTGTATTACGCAATGCCGTTCTCCGCACAATAGAAGCGTGTAATATCCGCCATGCGAAAGTATTAACAATTAATTTCTTTTATTAAAGGATATGCCACTTCTTCCGAGACGTACAACATGTCGTCAATGCCCTCCCCAGTTCATAACAACATGTCTTCAGGGTCTATGAGTGTATCACTTCACGTGAACCCCTCCCCATCTGGTTCAGGTATGGCGTACACGCAGAGCGCAAACATCACGTCAGTGAGCTACTCTTCGACTCCATGGCTCGCACCGAGTTCTTCAGTGTCTGAGCCTTTTTATTGTCCTTAATATTGTTTTTATTATCCTTCTTTTTATGAGGTGTATGACTCCACGTAAGGACTCTGTATAAGGTGTATGAGTTCAGGCAGGATTCCACTGAAGAATAGAAATCCTCACAATAGAAGTGTGTAATATCCACCATGTGAAAGCATTAACAATTAATTTCTTTTATTAAAGAATATGCCACTTCTTCCATGAAGTACAACATGACGTTAAAATCCTCTTCCGCGATGTACAACATGGCGTCAATGCCCTCCCCCGTTCATCACAGCATGTCTTCAGGGTCCATGAGTGTATCATCTCACGTCAGCACCTCCCCATCAGGTTCCAGTATGACGTACACGCAGAGCGCAAACTTCACGCCCATGAGCTACTCTTCGACTCCATGGCTCGCACCGAGTTCTTCAATGTCTGAGCCTTTTTATTGTCCAAAGGTGTCTTGTTGGGTGGAGACTGAGTGCATGAACCGTGAGTAAAACTTATTATAATTCTAGTTTGGAATTCCTGCCTCTGAACTCTTCAAGAATGAAAATGAGCTTTACATTTTTAGAGGTGTATACTCAATAGCAGAACGTTTGAATAAGCAGGAATAAGTCGTCAAATAAAATTATTTATTTCGACCTCTAAACATAACAAATCTAAGATGGCTGCTACAGGAAAAAATAAAAAAAGGTATCGAAGCCCGCGGTCTCCAGCGGAAGACCACGAAAGGGTGGAAAAACGAGTAACAATTCAACAAATCCTTCTTTTTATGAGGTGTATGACTCCACGTAAGGACTCTGTATGAGATGTATGAGTTCACGCAGGTTTCCACTGAAGAATAGAAATCTGGAGAACTCTATCTAAACTGATAAACCTGTCCTTTTTTTCAGCGAGTTACTCCATGTCTAAAGGAAACTTTTCTACGGTCACTGATTCAATCCATTGGTCAGTCAATGGGTCGGTCAATGAATATTACACTGCTGACATTATGAATGTTACAAGTACAATGTCCCACGTCATGAGCAACTCTGTCTCAGTTTCCTCTTCGTCTTTGCTGCCACCACACTGTTACCATGTATGCAAATGCAACTATTCCGCTGGTGAGTAGTGGAGAAATACAACTGAAAGACAACGATAGAATCCAAATTCAGTTTTTCTCCTAATAATTCGACCAAAATGATTTGTTTTAAGTGAGTTATTTATGGAAAAGAAATGCCAACTGTTGTTACAAAGTGGACCTGTTGCCTTAGGGAGAGAGTTTAAGAAAGTAACATTTTACTGTATTTGGTGTTAAAAAACTCTAATGGACTGAAACATTTACAGATAACAAGGTTCTTAAAATTCATAGAAAACCGTAAACAGTTGAGATAAAGAAATTGGAGGATTAACCGATACGTAAAACAATATTGCGAATGCAGCAGAGAAGAGGAGCGCGAAAAAACTCTTAAAAAATGGAAAACTGTGTATTAAGTTGTGTTGGAGACTGTATTAAGCAATGCCGTTCTCCTCACAATAGAAGCGTGTAATATCCACCATGCGAAAGTATTAACAATTAATTTCTTTTATTAAAGGATATGCCACTTCTTCCGAGATGTACTACATGTCGTCAATGCCCTCCCCAGTTCATTCCAACGTGTCGTCAGGGTCCATGAGTGTATCACTTCAAATGAACCCCTCCCCATCTGGTTCAGGTATGGCGTACACGCAGAGCGCAAACATCACGTCAGTGAGCTACTCTTCGACTCCATGGCTCGCACCGAGTTCTTCAGTGTCTGAGCCTTTTTATTGTCCTTAATATTGTTTTTATTATCCTTCTTTTTATGAGGTGTATGACTCCACGTAAGGACTCTGTATAAGGTGTATGAGTTCGAGCAGGATTCCACTGAAGAATAGAAATCCTCACAATAGAAGTGTGTAATATCCACCATGTGAAAGCATTAACAATTAATTTCTTTTATTAAAGAATATGCCACTTCTTCCATGAAGTACAACATGACGTTAAAATCCTCTTCCGCGATGAACAACATGACGTCAATGCCCCCCCCCCCCGTTCATCACAGCATGTCTTCAGGGTCCATGAGTGTATCATCTCACGTCAGCACCTCCCCATCAGGTTCCAGTATGACGTACACGCAGAGCGCAAACTTCACGCCCATGAGTTACTCTTCGACTCAATGGCTCGCACCGAGTTCTTCAATGTCTGAGCCTTTTTATTGTCCAAAGGTGTCTTGTTGGGTGGAGACTGAGTGCATGAACCGTGAGTAAAACTTATTATAATTCTAGTTTGGAATTCCTGCCTCTGAACTCTTCAGGAATGAAGATGAACTTTACATTTTTAGAGGTGTATACTCAATAGCAGAACGTTTGAATAAGCAGGAATAAGTCGTCAAATAAAATTATTTATTTCGACCTCTAAACATAACAAATCTAAGATGGCCGCTACAGAAAAAAATAAAAAAAGGTATCGAAGCCCGCGGTCTCCAGCGGAAGACCACAAAAGGGTGGGAAAACGAGTAACAATTCAACAAATCCTTCTTTTTATGAGGTGTATGACTCCACGTAAGGACTCTGTATGAGGTGTATGAGTTCACGCAGGATTCCACTGAAGAATAGAAATCTGGAGAACTCTATCTAAACTGATAAACTTGTCCTTTTTTCAGCGAGTTACTCCATGTCTAAAGGAAACTTTTCTACGGTCACTGATTCAATCCATTGGTCAGTCAATGGGTCGGTCAATGAATATTACACTGCTGACATTATGAATGTTACAAGTACAATGTCCCACGTCATGAGCAACTCTGTCCCAGTCTCCTCTTCGCCTATGCTGCCACCACACTGTTACCATGTATGCAAATGCAACTATTCCGCTGGTGAGTAATGGAGAAATACAACTGAAAGACAACGATAGAATCCAAATTCAGTTTTTCTCCTAATAATTCGACCAAAATGATTTGTTTTAAGTGAGTTATTTATGGAAAAGAAATGCCAACTGTTGTTACAAAGAGGACCTGTTGCCTTGGGGAGAGAGTTTAAGAAAGTAACATTTTACTGTATTTGGTGTTAAAAAACTCTAATGGACTGAAACATTTACACATAACGAGGTTCTTAAAATTCATAGAAAACCGTAAACAGTTGAGATAAAGAAATAAGAGGATTAACCGATACGTAAAACAATATTGCGAATGCAGCATAGAACAGGAGCGCGAAAATATTGTTAATAAATTAAAAATTGTGTATTAAGTTATGATTGGAGACTGTATTAAGCAATGCCGTTCTCCTCACAATAGAAGCGTGTAATATCCACCATGTGAAGGTATTAACAATTAATTTCTTTTATTAAAGAATATGCCACTTCTTCCATGAAGTACAACATGACGTTAAACTCCTCTTACGCGATGTACAACATGGCGTCAATGCCTTCCCCCGTTCATCACAGCATGTCTTCAGGGTCCATGAGTGTATCATCTCACGTCAGCACCTCCCCATCAGGTTCCAGTATGACGTACACGCAGAGCGCAAACTTCACGCCAATGAGCTACTCTTCGACTCCATGGCCCGCACCGAGTTCTGCAGTGTCTGAGCCTTTTTATTGTCCCAATGTGTCTTGTTGGGTGGAGATTGAGTGCATGAACCGTGAGTAAAACTTATTATTAATTCTAGTTTGGAATTCCTGCTTCTAAACTCTTCATTAATGAAGATGAGCTTTACATTCTGTAGATTATACAGCTTTTATGTCATTTGAGTAGATCTTAACGATGCTTTTTTTGGTCAATTTTCAGATACCCATAGCATCTCTAAAACGTCTTATGTCTCAACATCATCCATTCCACCAACAGATTGTCCAGGGAAACTTGACTGCAAAGGTAGGTGTTACATTAAGTGTAGCAAAAGGTGCCACCAATATACAATATATTACGCCAACCTGGAAGCTGCCTATGTAATTTATACCTTTATACCAAACCACCCATCTTGAGATTATACTTCTTCAAGACGATAAGCTACATTTGAACTAGTTTTGATGAGTGGTCTTCCATGCTTATCTTGCATCTTTTCTCCTATAGTTGATGTATGTAACAATCCTCACGGTGCTTTTTTTTTTTTGTTTTATTCACTGGTAGCGCGGTCCAAGAGTACAGTGATACATGATGCAATAAGCATATCAAACAGTGCCACAACTATCTATTTTGTTATACCAACATTTAGGCCGCCTATGTAATTTATAACTTTATCCCATATTACACGTCTTGTAATCATACATATTCATGACGATAGGCTATGTCTAGCCTACATTTGATGGGTGGTCATCCATGAGGGTCTCAATAGGAGGGGAGGAGGTCAAGTCGAGGTTGACAGTTGAAAATAAGCCCTTTTGACGGTTGACGGTTAAATTTTAGGTCATTTGACGGTTATGACGGTTAATTTTTGGAAATGTCGCCTATAAAACAAACTAGACGCGCGAATTTGGCTGTAATTTTTCATGATGACGCATTTGTAAAGAACTGTTCATTTATGACACCTTTTATTAATAAAGTAAGTAAGTAAGACCTTTATTTAAGTGTCAATGTGTTTAGCCTGAGAAGACTAATTGGGGACACTATAATTAAAATACACTTACAAAAATTATATATTTACACGAAAATGAATAAAATTTAAAGCTTAGAAAGCTAAGATAATCCTATTGACTACAAAGATTACAGCAATGCTGCGATTAATTACAACCTCGTCTAGGTTCAGTTTTCTTCTTTTGTTTATGAAAACACGTAAACTTGGCGAATCCCTTTGATTTTAAGTGAGTTTTGACCTCAAAAACGGCCCGAGATATCTGACAGAGGGCTTGCCATAGCAAATAGTTTCAAAAAGTGGTAATACAAAGTCACTATTCCGTAGCGAATGTGTAGAGCCTTTGCGAACAAATAATTCAGAAACGCAGTTGGGTACAAGACCATGTTTGACCTCGTACATAAGTACTGTGATATCCTGAAGCCGTCCATTATATAAAGAGGGTATATCAGCACCCCTTAGGAGTTCTTCATACGTAGCAGAGTGGGATTTATAAATAACCCTTAGGGCTCGTTCTTGTAATCGTTCTAACTTTCTTTTGTCCGAAGATTTGCAAAAATTTCAGGTTAGATGGCAGTAAGTTAAAAATGGCAATATAAAAGATTTATACAATAGTAGCTTGGCCTTGCAGGGTATTAAGTTCCGAAGACGTGAGAGTACTCCAACTTTCTGGCTTACCTTGGTACATAATTTGCTAACATGTTCAGTAAAGTTGAGATCTTCATCTATATGAACTCCTAGTAGTTTGATTGGTTTTGTGTTTGCATTAGCTAGATCGTTTTACTCAGCATTTTGTCGCTCTTATCTTTATCGAGTTTTCGTGGATTGATGTTTAGAGACTGAAACTTGTCTGGATTGGCCAGTAGAAAAGTTTTCGAATGCCATGACAGTGCTTTCTGGCCCTGTGTTTTCATTCTGCATCGTACTATTTCATGTTCCCTTCCTTTGACGTACATTTGATGGTCATCAGCATACATTGTTAAATTTACGTCTTTGACATGAGCTGACATATCGTTCTGGTAGATGTTCCATAGTAAGGGACCGAAAGACGATCCTTGAGGGCATCCCCGTTCCATCTTTATGCAGTCGCTAGTAGCATCACACATTTTTACTCGGTTTAGTCTGTCCGCAAAAAATGATCGTATAAGGTTAAGTGATCGTCCTCCATATCCATAAGCCTCTAGTTTCTTCACCGTCAGAGAGTGGTTGAGAGAATCAAAGGCCTTACTCATATCTGTAGATAGTACTGATACCAGTTGCTAACTATCAAGAGCCTGTTTCCGGTCCTCAATCAGCATAAGCAAGGTTGTCTAGCAACTGTTTTTTCTGTAAGCTGTCATTCTGTAGTACAAAGTTTCTTCATAATGGCTTGTCACCTGATTGCTCAACAGGAGTTCAAATATCTTGTCGACAGCTATAAGGGAGGTGATAGGGCGATAATTTCTAGCATCCTGTCGATCTCCCTTCGTTTTAAGACACCGGAAGTGTTCCCACACCGGTAGTCAGTTCTGTCGCTAACCAGTTTTACTCGCGACTAGAAGTTTTTAAAAGGACTTGCATAAATGTATTTTTATGATATATCAAGGCTTTTAGTTATAAATAACAGAACTTGATCCCAATTAAGGCAATCGTTTAGTTCTTAATTAAGGATATCTGAGACATTTGACGATTGACGATAAAATTGGTGCATTTTTGACGGTTGGCAATAAATATTTTGGCCATTTGACGATTGACGGTTAACCCCATTGAAATCCTCATCCATACCTATCTTACAAAGTTTTTTTTCCTTTATTTGTATATAAAAATCTTCACGGTGGTTTTCTTTGTTTCATTCATTCGCTTAGCGGCTTCGTGGCAGAGTTTTCTATGCGCTAATCTCGCAGTTTGGATTATTTAAATCCGAACTGAACGCCAAGTTCGTGATGAATAACGAACTGTTTCGCATTCAGCCAGTGGAAGATTTTTCTGCATAAGTATATTTCGTTGTAAACAATGCCGGATGAAAATGATGTGTTTCTTCTTTCTTTTAGGTGTTTGTGATGGTAGCGCGGTCTCAGACTGCAATGGTACGTGATGCAGTAAGCATATTACACAGTGCCACAACTATTCATTTTGTTATACCAGCCTATAGGCTGCCTATGTAATTCAAAACTTTATTCCATATTACACGTCTTATGATTATACGTCTTCATGACGATAGGTTATGTATAGCCTACGTTTGATTGGTGGTCTCCCACGCCTATCTTGCAAAGTTTTTTCCCTATATTTGTTTATAACAATCTTCACGGTGGTTTTCTTTGTTTCATTCATTCGCTTGCCGGGTTCGTGGCAGAGTTGTCTAAGCGCTAAGCTAGCAATTTGGATTATCTCAGTAAACCCGAACTGAACGCCAATTTCGTAATTCGCATCCAGCCAGTCGAAGTTTTTTCTGCATCAGTATTCTTTCATTATAAAAATGCCAGGTGGAAATGAAGTGTTTCTTTTTTCTTTTTTTTTTTAGGTGATTGTGGTGGTGGCGCTGTAGTGGACTGTATCGGTGTCTGCGGTGGTGTTGCTAACATTTCCATCGATACATGCAATCAATGCCTCTTACCTGGCGAAAAAAACGTTTTTAAGGATTGTCGCGGTGACTGTCACGGGAATGCAACCCTCGACGACTGCAATGTGTGTACTGGTGGCAATACGGGGAAGATAGCGAACTACTTGATCGACGCATGTGGTATGTTACCTACCTTGTCATAACTCTCTGTCTCTCCTTTTGAAGTGTAATGCGAGGATAAGGTTCGGTGTGCTGAGAGAATGATTAAACATAACTATTTCTCCTTAGCTTGAGATCAACTTCAGTCTTCTGATAAAATCAGCGTGACTCGACTTTTTTTAGTTGTTTCGCCGTTTTAAATTTTAAAAAGCTATTCGAAACAAAGATAGGGTAAGTTTTGTTAGGTTTAAACGCGTTTTTGTATATTTCGTTTACGTGTTGGTACCTGCTAAAAGTTTTACATGACGTTTCATTCACTGGTCAATACATCACGTAATTTAGCTCGTTCCGTAGGGACTCTTTCCGTTTTCCTACACGTGTTAGGTTTTAGGTTTCAGGTTTACGTGAGTGTATTCAGTGAGATAGTTGCGACCGGCTACGAGCTACAGCTATCTACCAAAAGTTTTCTTGCTACCGTGCATGCTGTTGTCTCCTCTAGGAGCTAGACTAAAGTAAGTTCCTGTACATTTATTTTAGGTTTATTTCATCTTAGTTTCTTCACATTGTCCATTTATTTTAGGCTTTTAGTTTTCTACATAGTCGTTTCTTTGTTTCTAGAGTTACGTTCTTGTAGCTCATTATACTTAGGTAGTTGTCGTCCTATTTCGTTTATAGTTCGAACCACGAAGTCACAAACTATTGGCATAGTAATCATACGTTGAGTGTATTTACATCTGCTGGATTAAACTTGGACTTTGGCATGATTATACGTGCGTTCGAATTCAGCTCCGACACTATTCGCGTTACACCAGTCCAGTTTTCCACAAAGGTAACCTCTCAAGGTTACAAGTTTTGTTTCTCTTCTTTAAAAAAAACGTGCTACGTCTTCATGCGTAAGGAAAATGATTGGATAGTGAAGTATTAAGGCACAGGGTTCTCACACAAGCGGCGTGTCTGGTCGTTTGTTCGAAATATAAAGAAGTGTATGGGAGAATATCGAAGAGTCGTAATATCGTAAACTTATATCAAGGAACGTCTATGTTAAGGCTCAAAATAAATATAAACCTACCTGACTTGCGGTGTATTGTCGTTTCTGTGGTTCTAAATGGCGAATTTGAGCGATTTGGTAGATTTTGCGTTGACTGTCACTTTACTGTATAAGGAGGAGACGAGGGTGGAAAGCTCCTTTTCGACCGCTCCAGCGCGAAGCCGATTTTCACCTAGAAATTAGAATCGCCCGGCTTCCGAATCGAACACCCTTGTCTCCTTCTTCAATATTTTCCCACACATTTCTTTATATTTCGAACAAACGACCAGACACGCCGCTTGTATGGGCTCCCTGTGATTAAGGAAAAGTAATTTTGTTAAAAAGGTTGTGCTTGGTCATCGTGGTAAAGTACATTAATAATAAAGTATCATCGTTTGTCTCGCGATGTGGTCACTCATAATGTGAATCGCGACGTATCGACTGCATTCTGCTAGTCTTCATCAGGCGCCTGATGAAGACTTGTAGTGTGCTGATAAAAATGTATGATGATAAAAATGCTGACGTCCGATCTCAACCTTACGATACTGTTAAGCGCGACTGAATATATCCACATAGAAGTCTGCGCTGTATAAATGTAAGAATGTAATGTAATGTATGCAGTTGGAACCGGCAAACGATAATTCGTTATTATCAACGAAAAGTATTGTGCATCTTTTTTTCTCAGTTCGTGAGCGGGCGGTACTCTACAGATCCTGCGATTTGATTGGTTCCGAGAGCGGGCAGTATTCTCCCATCCGGCCTGCTCATAGCAGGCGGTATCCGTTTCTTTTGAGTCACTTTGCAGAACATCTCAAGCTTCGTTGCAATTTTTCACAAATTTATCTTATTTTGCCGGCTGAGCAGAATTTTTAATCATAGACTTCGTCATGACTTTTTGACGATAAATAACATTAATTCTTTCTTCTCTCTCGCTCTCAAATCACTTTAGTTTTTCCGCAAAAATTGATTACGAGATAAATTTTGTGGTACTAGATTTGTTTTTAAAAGATTAAAACGCGGCCTTAAAACAATTTTTTATCTAATAATCCTTCACAAAAAGTAACTCAGAAACGAGAGGTAGCTGCAGTTAACAGTTATGCTAGTCGATATGACTCTCATTCGTTAATATTTGAATTCCTAAACACAACTTGTTCGTTTGTGAAACGTGAAACATTAGGCGAAGCTTCTATTAAACACACTTCGCCTATCCTTCGCAAGTCCCTTGAATTTGGACATTTCTATCGTAAATTTCACAACAGAAACTGAAGGAATTCGATGATTAAAAGTCGCATTTAATCCCTTTGTGTCTAGCTGAAAAGAGTCTCACTGCAACTTTTCGGCGGAAGAAAGAGATTTACACACACCATTACAGAAAACAAACGAGCAGACTGACAACTCCAAAACAGACATTTGCATTCACCGTTACAATTTGACTTTCCGTGACGTTTCAAAACGAAACAGGGGTAAATCCTCGAAGATTAATCGTCGTTAGACATAAACAATACTTTCCGTAAGACCTCTGAGTGTTTTTTTTTTTTTTACGACAAGATCGGCGCATGGTCATTTCACTCGTGTGTGTTTGTCATACCAGTACTATTGTTTATTCAAAACCGTACATACGATTTTATTCTCCTTAATCGACAGCTGTCACATCATGACAGTTACTTAACAAGAACTGTTTCAAATTTTTCTCGGAAGCCTTTTAAGTTACCTTTACAAATAAAAAAGTTTCGTTGAAAGTTTTCTCTTTATTTTGAATAACGTGTTTTCTTTATCATCCACTCGTTAAAAAATTGTCAAGTTTATGGAGTATTTTCCCTTAATTAACCTCGTAATTGTAGCCCTAAATCATTCGTGTTCTTTAGGCAATTTTTTTATGAGTTAGAAAAAAATAAAAATGTCATTCACCAGCATAGTTCGCCCATATTGGGGGAAAACTGTGCCCTCTGTCTTGAGTACTGCCCAAGGCCGTAGGCTGAGGGCGGTATCCAAGACTTCGGGCAAAGTTTTTCCCAATACGGACCTCCCGACTGTTGAGTAGCATATATTCATGCGAAACGTAACTAAGACTTAGAAGGTGGGTTAGCATTCCCTTCAAAATGAAACAAAAATAAAACGAAAGGTGATTTACATGCAGGCAACTGCAAAGTTTGTAATCCACTAAGTCAACTTTAGCAGCCTTGCTCCTGTTCGGAGGCTTCTAAACAAAGCGCACAACTAGCAAATGACCTATTTTAATGGGTTGATGAAACGAAGCATATTCTCTTTTCGCCTCTTCTCTTGATTTCCTCCAAACTTAAACAGGTGTGTGTAATGGGACCAACTCGACATGCTTAGGATGCGACGATGTACAAAACAGCGGTCTCGTGAACGATGCTTGCGGCAAGTGCGGAGGAGACGGATCAACGTGCACGGCACTTGCGAGATCTATTCCACAAACCATTGCGAGCAGCCAACCTAATGTCTGGGTAATTGGTGCTGGATTAGATGCAGGAAACAGGACTGTGTGTGCCTTATACAATCCAGAAAGCGGAGAAGAGGTTGTCAATACCACAGGTACCTAATGCCAACCAGGCTTCTCTTAAACAAAGTTCATTGTCTCTGCCTTCTAAATAAATCGAAGTTTGCTTAAAACTAATAAAAGTTCCTATACAACACATGATTTCATCGATCACACAATTTCGCTATATGTTGAAACCAGGGTAAATTCTTGTATGCTCTTTCCTCCTGTCAATGCATACGCTCACTTGGAAATGAAAAACTTAAGAGATAACGTAGCTCCATTTTCTGCCTTTAAAAGCACGCACAACCCACAATTCCTCTATTCGCTCCGACGAAGGGCTAACACTCGAAATGTCAGCTTTTGTAATCGTTACGGTGGCCAATTTACCCTTTCAACTTTGTTGATATATCCAAATTATTTCTTTACTCCAACCGACGCAGCCCAAACAGTTTCTTTCGAAACTACCAGCCTTTATTCTTAAGTGATAACGGCCAAGATAAAAAGAAACACGGTTCTAAATTTACGCACGAGACGTAAATATGGCGCCTTTTATGATGATGTCATGGAATTGAATCGGAAAGTTAATCTTCTGACTGAAAGAATATATGTAAATTGCATTTACGCTTGGAAATGTTTAACCTCTGCCAAGAGAAATTCACTTCCTGGTCCTTGCCTGGAGAGAAAAAGGTTGATAGCGCCTTGTGTCTCCTTGGGTCTCCAACCACAATTATGAACCCCTTAAAGTTAAGATGACATAATACGAGCATAGTGATTCACTTTCCTTCCTCAGGAGTTTTTGTCACTAATTGTTTCTTATGTCCTTAAAATTATCCTTCAAGCCACCGAAAGAAATCTCACGCATGCTCGCTGCGTTTTTCAACCCTGGACCAATTACACAGCGGGTGAATACAACCTCTCAGTGATACTTATCCATAATGGTGCACTGCAAGTGAAAGTCAACGAGTCAGTTCCAGTATATTACTACAATAGCTCAAATCTCACTTTGAGGAATGTCACGCCATACGAAATTCCCAAGGACGACTTACCGGATTACGTGACGCTGATTGGCGACGGCTTCTTTGACTGGAAAGAGACCGTGTGTTATTTTGATTCCCACGAAAGCAAAGATCTCATCTTTGTAAACGAAACTCATCTTAAATGCAAAGTAAGTGTTTATGCCGGAAAGGGAAGATGGGTTAAAATCAGTTGTTTTGATGTAGCATGGTTGTTTAGAAGGATAACTGAGGAATATATTGACTCGCAAAGAAGTTTTCTTCTGCTTCCTCAAAGAACCTGACCTAGGGTGGTAATCTGTGATTGATTGCCTTGCATCTTTTCCTGCGGATAATGAGATCTAATACCCGATTTAACAAACCTCATGAAAAAGACATTCAAAGTAATAATTAGCATGTTTGGCCATGCTCATTAGTGAAACTAGTGTTATTAAAAGAATCATCGCACATCGACATATTTGGTTAGATAAGCCATGATTGTCATTACATGACGCAATGCTTGAAATCAAAGGAGCACTCTGGTGATTCTGAACACCAATAATAACAAATAATAAATAACACATTTTACTCTGTCAAACTGTATACCTTAACCTTCCTTTAATTCGTAGACACCAGCAGCTGTTACCTCTGTCCGGTTCACTGTGTCTCTTTCCATGGATGGCGGACTCGTAACCGTTGGTAGCGCTGTTCTGACTGCCTATGCACGCGCTCCCAACGTCACCACTGTGAAGTTCAGTAACTCAGCCGCCTCGATACTGGTTCTTTTCGACATCAGTACTGACATTGCCAATGACGATGAAACTTGCGAAAATTTCTTTAATGCAGCAACAGTTGCTAGTTTTGGAGTTGGTGCAGAATGCCACTTAAGCAGCTGGCGAGAAGTAACTATTCTCCTCGGAGCCGGCGCAAATGTTTCTACTGGCGACAGTTTGGTGTTTAAGGATAACGTTTTCCGAGCAGTCGGAGAGACATACAGTGAGTTTTACATTGGTTCAGTCCCAGTCCAGGGACCTGATGATCCCTTGAGACCCACACCCGTGATCACAGGTAAATTTAGTGGTGATGTTAAGGTAGAGCTTACGGCGAATGATGACAAAGAGCTTTACTACCAAGGATGTAATATTGTATTAGTTGTTATTTTGGAATTTCATCTAATATTGACAGGAAAGAGTGTTTCTAGCGTTTTTTGCGAATCGATGCATCTGACTGTCTCTTTTTTACAAGGTCCTGAAGTTCTTTCCTCCTGTGGAAATCTCTCTCTCTCTGGATCCCAATCCTACGGAAGTGGTGGCCGGCCACTTATCTTTAATTGGTCCGTGACGTTTTCTAATGGCAGTGACGTAACAGACATTGAAAGCGTCCTCACAAATGATGATAGCGTGAAGATCAATGGAAAATTACTTGAATCGGGGAAAACATACGCGTTTAAGCTTAAAGTGGCAAACTTCCTTAACCCGTCAGGTTTTGAAGAAACAACTCATTCAGTTACTAAAAATTCTGATCCAGTCCCGGCCTTAACGCTCAGTTCAAGCATCGATCTAATAGATGGGAAGGTTTATGTATCGGAGGAGTTTTCTATCAAAACAAATGCAATTGTAAGTAATTTCATGATGTTTACTACGACTGCAGTCAATCCTTGCCCCATTTTTTTCTCTTTCTTACTTTTTTCCTCCTTATCCTTCCCTTTTTCTTCCTTTTCTCTACATTTCCCTCCCTATCCTATGCGTCTCCTCCCTGCTCCTTCTTTTGCCCTCTCCTAATAACACAATTACATAATTATGCGTTCCATCACCAGGTCTAAGTAACAGCTAATGACGTTCTTCTTTTTTCCACAAACACATCCACGCAGTAGAAACCTTGACTCTAATGGACTCATATAAGCTTCTGAGGAATTCTTTTCAGGAACAGGAGTCCCCCTTCTTTAATTAAAATCCCAAGGATATTATTTGATGAGGTGGTGCCACATTGGTCCACTTGGAGGTCTGTAATAATCGTCTAGATTTTCATTACTCGATCTAGGTTGCAGTGTAAGGGACAGTGTATTAAGTATTCTCTTTTATCAACCTTTGAGAAAAGAATCTATACTCTACAGGTAGCACCTTGTGTCAATAATACTAGAATGACCTTTTCATGGATGGTAACATGTACCAACGTAAATGCAGAACAAAAGGTGCGAAACAGTGCTTCGTTTCAGAACACGAAAAATAAGCCGTCTCTCAGGTTAAGCGTGGGGGTACTGACAGCGGAGGTCATCTGCACATTCAACGTGACTGGAAGTATGAGCTATGATGCAAATGTTAAGAGTTCCGTAAGCGTCGTTATCAAGGCTTTGGCTACTCCTCTCGAACCATATATAACTGGAGGTAAGGGCTATTTCGTGGATCTTCTTTCCTGATTTCATTTTCTTAATGTCTGTTCACACATTCTTAGTTGGAATTATATCAAGTGTGGATACTCACTAGGCATAGCCAAGGGTTTGAATGCGAAACATCTGGCGACAAATTCAGTTGATAACAAAGAGGGATTCTTGTCATGGTGCGAGACTCTTTCTGCTTAATAAAGTTCTTCTCTCCATCTAGAAGCATAAATGTCAAGATGTTTGTTCGAAAAAACCTGACAAAATACTGTGGATTACCTAACAAAGTAGGATAAGCTATTGCAGTGGCTCGTTCGTAGACTTGATCATTACCTCCCTTTTTCAGGTGATCGACAGATAGGTCGCGACGGTGGGTCGGGTAGAACTCGATGCCAAGACATTGACAGTGGATCCTGATGACCTTGACGATACTGACGGAAATTCTTTTAGCTGCACGTGGAGCTGCGTAGATGGTGTGGCTCCCTGCCGCTCAGTTATAGACAAATTAATTATATTACGTGCTGATTCTCCATGTGTAACGGCAGTGCAGAGCCGAAGCTTTGGAGCAGGAAAATCTTATGTAATCAGGTATGGGTAACAATCAGCTTCATCATCAGCATTATTAAAAAGTCTCTCGAATAAAACTAGGAGCTTAGTAATTCCGTTGCGGCAGTATAAAAAGCTGTACATAGTAGGATTCGAGTTACTATTTCTTGCTCGAAGGAACCGCATGCCTGAGTTATGGTCAAGATCAGTTTAAAAGATACCCAATATGACCTCCCTTGTTTCCACCACTTCCCACTTAATGCCAGTAGTAAACCAGAGATCACTCCCTTCTTCATATCTCTAGAACCTATGCACTCATTTAAAGTAAATGGCCTTTAAAGATGATGATTACGACCTGACAAAAACAGCAACTGTGAGCTTCGTCTCCTACTAATTTAGGATTACCTAAATTAGTAGGACGAATATAGAGTTAGGGAAACAAAAAGGTGATGGGTGGTCAGGGCACACTTGTACGAAGCACTATTGCCGTGGTTTTTAATCTTTTCACCTCGGTACACCGCATTTAACCGACATTTCCCTCATTAAATTTCCCAAGGATATCCTAGGATACCTAAAATAAGATTACAGGAAGGGCATATAACATTTTCGCAAAAGTGATTTTATACCTTAAGTAAGAGAACTAATGTTGATGCTTCGTTTGACATAAACAGAGGAAAATAGGTTTTTTCTCGCGTAGCTTTCATTCTCACCGGGTGTATAGCTTCAACACCATAGATATGAAAAGATCTTGTGCATAACCAGTCAAGTAACTCTCAAATACAATGATATTTCGCTATCTCAATTTCAGCTTTCTTAGTAATACCATGAAAAGATTTAAAATAATTTTTTGCACAAGTTTTTCTACTTTTCTGTTGAATCATAAATTGATTGGCACAATATCAAGCGCAATCAATAGCTCTGTAAAGCACCACCTTATTTTCTTGACGGTTAGAAACAAATTGTTCGGTAAAGGATAACAGTTCTCAAGACTCCATTTGAGAGGTGCCACTCCAGTCCTGGGTCATACATGGTTTATTTTCCTGCAAGACACTTTATTATCACATCGCTTCTATCCACTCAAGAATGTAGATCAGTACCAGGGAACTGTCTGGAAGCGAAACGAAGTCCAAGAGGGCCCGGGAAATGGCAATAATTCTAATCGCATTCTGCTACGAAATCGATGATCAGCTGCGGCGTTGTGGCCATGAAGGTCGGAGAGCAAACTTTTCCCATCTTTACTTTATAATTGATGGTCGTTTACTAAAACTTCTTTACTCTTATTTGCCAGTGTGACTGTAAGCAAAGGATCACGATCAGCCTCTGCCTCTATAACGCTGACCGTGGTAGAGGGAAACCCGCCAGCTGTGTGGGTGGACATAGCACAGATTAAGGTCAAAGCAAGTGACAGAGTAATACTGGATGGATACTACAACTCAAGTGTCGAGCCTGCTAAGGTGGAATGGACTTGCCCTCAGGCACAAGGTACGTTCTAAACCAAACGAGTCAGTGTTTTGCCATACAAAATCCAGAGTCAGGATTTCATTGCATTCAGAAGTAGAGTCAAGAACTCTCTCCTGTTTATCTTTCAGGTTTCTCCACTGTTGACTTGACTAAATACACACTCGATAAAGAATACATCAGTGGAAGTATATCGTTTGCAATGATGGTCCTCCCTCAGTATGTTGTGAAACCGGGCAGTAAATATCGATGTAAGTTGACAGTGAGCGACGGAAGTAACGAGGGTGCAGCATTTGTAGTGGTGGAGGTGAGAACTGGGCCTAGTTCCGGTTCGTTCGAAGTTTTCCCGACTGCTGTGCAAGCGCTGGATGTCGTAACTATGACAGGTGAGTGACAAAAAGCACAACCGTGCAGTATGATCCCTTTTAATTATCTTTTCTTCCTCAAAGTTCGCGTGGGAGCAGTAAAAAGAAGTCAGCATATTTAGTGACTGGCCTTGAGATGCTGTCTTACTAAAACCTAAGACAGACTGGGCACTCTCAAGAGGGCTCAACAACTACTTGCACCTAACTTTACCGATACATGGCAACTGCCTTGTTACACTTGAGGAATATTATTTAAAAATTTGAGCCATTACTATCGAGGAAAAACTAACATTCTCCCATGGACATGACCTCTACCTGTTGAACCAAAAACAACGCGGAACTTGCCAATGACGTCCACTCGAGGGGTCGAATCCTCAAGCACTGTCTACGAAAACACACTTTCTCAGGAGGGACAACACCCAAAACATCAGTTCCTAAGGAAGAAACACACCCAGACAATCAAACCTCGCGACTTTCTTATCATTAACTACGTTCTTCGTTGTGAAATTCTACTTATCGAAGCCAAGAAAGTATTACTTAACGCCATATTAACCATGTAAGTGAACAAACTCCAACTAACCTAACTTCAAAACTAGTTTCGTCTACGACCTCGTCAGTTGATAACAAATTTGTTATCAACTGACGAGGTCGTAGACGAAACTAGTTTTGAAGGTTTCGCAGTAGTGTGTTGAAAGTAGAAAATAGTTGGAGTTTGTTCACTTACATGGTTAACTACGTTCTTGTTTTCAAACTTATAGCAAAGCAATGGATAACTGATTCAGACGCCGGCCCACTCCGATATTCATTTGGTGAAATAATCAGTCAAAATATCTGCGAGACGTATGGACCTCCGTCTACCACACCAGAAAAGAAAGACATCGTTCCACCAGGATCTGGTCCAAATAATATCCTTACCTTATGCTGTGTGATTGAGGATAAGTTCAGATCGTACGCTATCAAAACGTTCAATATCACTTCTGCCCCGCCGGATCCGGCGGATCTACATCCAGCTGCTTTAGATAACTTGTTTGAAAATGCTATTGACGATAAGTTACTGAGTGGAGACACAGATAAAGCCATGGGAGCATTGATCAGCATAACAGGGACTGTCTTGGACGACTCCACTAACACCTCAGGTGAGCGAATGAGTGATGGCGTATAAACCAAGCGATGGTGTATGAACCAATTATCTGAACAATTGTATGAACTTTGAATTCTATTTCTCAATTTTTTTCAGATGATCTGAAGCGTAAAATCTCTCGAAAAGCACAAGGAGCTATTTTACTAATCTTGGACACCACCACAATTGACCAGGATAATGCGGCTCCTATGTTGACTGCTATCGTCCAAACAGACGCAAAAGCTGCCAGCAACAGGTAAACCATCCGGGGATTATCTATGAAGGATAAACAGTGCACACAGTATGATCAAGATTCCAAAAGTCGCAAATGTTCGTTCAAATGTTGTCGTATGGTTTAAATGAAGACATTTAGATATTCTAGTCTTCTCGGATAGAGACGAATAAATGGAGGTCACGTCTCCTGCAGGGTTAAGGGTAGGAGACGTTAACTTCCCACGCACGAGATTACTATGTGATGGATGTCCTCCTCTGGGGTGGGATGGGTGGGTTTTGTTGGAGCTTAAACCTCGTAGGAGACCCATGTCCTATTGTTTCTGCTCCAGTACTTGGTACAAATCCTCAAATAAATAAATAAATATATAGATTTTGTGGATTCTTGTTGATATATTCTAAAATTTGATGTTTCTTTAGTTTTGAGCAATTTATTTGCATGTAGCTTTTGGACTTTGTATAGCTTTTGGACTTTGTATTAGCGCAATGCATCTGTAAATGTTTACTTAATCTTGGAGGTTATCTTTAAATTAGCTGTTAGTGCTTCTGATTGTTTATAGATGGTCATATGTGCCTCTATCTCGCAAAGAGCATGGGTGTGATGTCAGCTCCGAAGGTTAAGAAAAGACAACCCATTGAGAACATAAGCGCTAAACATTTTGGTAGTAGTAATGGAACTTTAGTTTCTGAAGTTGGAGCATAAGTCGGGAGTTAGTAAACGTTGTAACAGCAAAGGAGTGGCACATTTAAGGGGAAGCTTTGTAATCCAAGACTCCTGGTAGCCTTTGCTAAGCGAATTTGCAGAAGCTATATAACCCCAAACATCCCAACGTTAGAATTTGGCATCCACCATAATTGACACGATCAAAGCATTTGCATTTTTTATTTCAACATTATAAAAATCAGGATTTTCATTTTCTCTCTAAAGAGTAGAGAGGCCCTTCTTAAAACCTCTCAAATATGTTGGTCTCCTTCGCAAACGGCATTCGGGGGGAGGAGCGTTGCGTGACGAGTCTGAGAACGGCTTTGAAGGAGACTTGAATGTGTAAGCTGTAAGCTATAAAATTGAGCGCCACAACCCTTAAAGTGGACCATAGAAAAGCTCATTTAATCTATCCTTCCCTTTTTAATGTATTTTAGTTCCGGCGTGGCTCTTGCGGCAGTGAAGATTTTGGATGGATTTGGCGACAAACCTCTTCCCATCGAAAAAGCAAATAAATTTCTCGATTTTATCGGCGACCTTGCTGGCGATTCTGTAGAAAATGACACCAGCTTACAAGAGGTAGGTCAGGATACTCCAACATGGCATCTTTAAACTCTCCAAAATTAAGGGGGGGGGGGAGGGAAATGGTAATTGTGAAGCAAATTCAGAACTATAAAACCTTATTGAATGTATATCCACGAGAACCTAGTCAAGGTTTGCTTGGCAGGGTGGTGTTATTGGCCACTGATCGAAGCAAAAAATTAACCAGAGCACGCGATGACAGGATCACTAAATCAACTTGTACACTCTGAGCTTCCTTCACCGTCTGAGTAGGGATTCCACCTTTTTTAATTTTTCTCTTCATTATTCCACAAGCCACACAGGCCAACTTACGGAAATTCCTCTTATGACGCACGTTAGGTTTAGCAGGAAATATAAGCTTTAAGAAAAGCTTGGTAATAAGCGCTTGAAACTCCTTGGATAACATGGTGTTCTTCTGATATGAAGTGATCCATGGAATTTCTTAAGGTTCCCATCTTTTCTTATTGAATCTTGCAAACAGCGTTTCATGCGAGAGGTTCCCAGTAGATCATATAAGACTTCTCTCGAATCTGGCGATGGTTTCTCGCTTCGATACTTTCCTCTGTTTTGCTTATTGAAAGATACATGTTTTGATCTTTCATTACTTTCGCTTACAGAACGTGGAAGCAGCGTTTGATTCTCTGGCGGATAATTTGGTAAATAATCTTTTCCTTAACGAGGGAAAGGAAATATACAATGAAAAACTGGGATCAGTTAAGGTGCAATTAACAAACTTGAAGACTGTGGTGAAGGCAAACAGCAGACCTAATGCTCCCAGTTTCGATCCTGGCCCAGCTCTCGTGGGCCTTTTCAGTGGTCCAAGAAAGTGCCATGGAGGTAAAACATGCCAGGGAGTGGTCCTGAAAGTGGTCCAGTACAAGAAAGATTTGATTGCAGTAGATAAAGAGAGGCAGGATAACCAAGTTGATATTGATCACACTCAGGTGAAGCTATACATCATGCTTTTCGGTCGTAATCAGTTCAGTATTGATAGATCACCACGCTGAAACTCACTGCTTGCCGCGGCTTTGTCCATGATGCAAAAGCTAAACCCAACTGTGACTTAGTCCCTCGCGTTTCCTGCGCTTTCGGTCATCAACGAGTTCTTCCTTTGTGCTCTAAATTGATTTATCGTGATAATAATATTGTAATTAATTTGTTTTCGAAATTCTTTATTAGGACACTTAATCGATATACGTTCCAACGAGGACGCCACCATCACTTATGGCCGAGTTCTTTTCCATTTAGTTTACCCATTTTAACTTCATGCTTACTTTGGTGCCTTACAGGTTGTTGGCATTGACTTAAAAGACCCAGTTTCAAAAAACCCTCTTCCAGTTGCTGGTCTTTCACAACCTCTTGTCCTGAAATTTACCGTGTCGACCCCGCCGGTCGGTAAACGAAATGGCTGCAACTTCTTCAAAAAGGGTACAAAAGCCTGGGACAAAAATGGAATGACTGCCGTCGATGTAGGAAATAACACATTAGAGTGTCAGTCAACCCACGCGACATTCTTTGCTCCGTCCCATGATGCAAGTAACGCGACTAACGCGACTAACGCGACTAACACGACTAACGCGACTAACGCCACCACCACGGCAGCACCAACTGTTAAAGGTAAAAAAGGATTCTGCTTTCTCCTCCCCCCTAACAATAAAATTCTCACACACAAGTCATTTCAAGTTCCTCGCAAGGATCTCATTCACCCTCTTCTCCAATTCCCCTGTCATAATGGGGTATTAATAACCTTGTAGTTAGGGATATAAATTACAATGCTAAGAGCATGTTTGTATGGTGGCGGGAGTCCCCAGGTGGGTGATTTAATCCGCCTAGGAGGGGTAACGAACCTGTCCTTATAACATTTCATATGACATTTGTCAGCGCGTCAGGTGTCATGTAATCTCACCACCTTCATGTAAAAAGCTTCTAGGTCGCGTACTTATCGAATTACAGACCGCAATGAAATCCAGAAACGAATTTTAACCGAAGACAACTCCTTTAGCAAAGTGCATATCAGATTATGAGATGGGTTTGCTTGTACTCCTGTAGACTACAATCATCTTAGAAGGCGCTACTGAGAATAATTTTCTCTTGCTTACAAGCGAACGAAGTTCTCCGATTTTCCTTATCCGAACTTAAACATTTTAACGTTCTTGTTTTGCAGCGACAATAAAAGAAAAAGAGGACAAAAGCATGACAGGGGCTATTGTGGGCGGTGTAATAGGCGGCCTTGTGTTTATCGCTCTCGTCATTGGTGTCGTATTGTATCTCAAGAGGAAAAAGAATAAAAACTCAGGAAGGATATCTGCCGAGGATCCACCTCACTAAGTGAAGAAATATTTTTATAACATAACCAAAGTAAAGCGCGCGCTCTGATTGGTCAATTTAGCGTCCACCATTTGCCCATGGGTGTAGGCTGCTGACGTGAGCAAATACAAAGACTATTTTTCCGCGCGCGATTGTTTTTTCTGGTCACGCAAGATTTGTTAAGTAAAAGGGAACTCTTTAGCTACAATGTATCAATGTTATGTTATAAAACAAATGGTAAACACCACAGCGTACACTATTGAGTTATGGATGCACTTGGGAGGTTTGCTAAGCACTCAACAAGCTAGAGTCGCTCTCGGTTATCGCCTCGAGCGACTCTTACGCTTCTTTCGTGCTTTGCAACCTCCCGCGTGCATCCATAACTCAATAGTGTACGCTGTGGTGTTTACCATTTGTTAAATAGGTCTCTCACCATTTACTGGAGAACACGCAAACTATTTTGCTAAAATATCTTCTGCCAAAAAAAATTTGATCATTGCGACAAAACGGCAACTCCAGATATAGGTTGACAAGGGATTTTCCATTCAGAAAAAAAAGCTGTCGCAGGTCGCAGGGAAACTCTGGAGGATCCACCAGTATGCTTCGACATGAATTACGAATAGATTGAGTACATATGCATGTAAACGCAATTAAAAACAAAACTAATCATCGACACAAGCAGTATAAGTCATTCAAAGAAATTTCCATCAGCTTTTGGCTATATTTTTTTTGGAGGCAGTTTATTCTAATTTGTTCTACCACATTCGAAGCGGAAACTTGTCTTCTAAAACGTCTTCGCCCAAGGATTGATGATTGAATTTATCGAAATTCATTTTTAAATTCAAACAGCTGCCCTGCGTAGTATATTCATCAATATGTTGATTTAGAGATATGTCTCTATCTTTTGAAAATAATTTTTTTAACAGGTTATATTTATTTGCGTTTTTTGAACTAGAACCTCCCCTAATGTTTCTTCTTTTTCTAAATCTTAGCTGAGGCTGTTATTCGGTTGAACTCAACAAGCGAGAAATGAATTGATAAAAAGGAATTGAGCACCAAAATTACGCTTATTTCAAATTCTGTTTAATCAAGGCCATAAGAAACTAATGGATCATGAAATTAATTGTGGAAAGCAGTCAAAATAAGGCAACTGTGAAATCGGCGCAGCGAAGCAGTTTCCACACTCAGTCTAATTCAAAGAATTACACAACAATTCAGCAAGAGCTGTAACCAAAAATTAACACGACACTAGAGTTGATTGGCAAAAAAATGCAAAATTAAAAAAAAAAGAACCGTGAAAGATACACTTGACCAAGTTCTTACAACTGCTCGGTAATTTGAGTCAGTTACTACAGTTACGATGCCCTCGCATTTCGTCAATACTATGGGAAATGAATTAAGAGGGACTTTCTGTAAATACCACGGATGGGTGTGCAAGATGGAAATTATCGAAATCTCCCAAACTATGTCACATTAAAGCCCTTATCAAACTATTTTAGAAAACGCAAGATTCAATTTCTTGTGATTGACATTTTCCAAAAAAATTATTTTTTTGGAATTTTCACCTCCGAGAGGTCCTTAAATCACCGAAAAATGTGTTTCGCATCCTCGCTTGGTGAAAAGAAACGGAATCAAATGCCATGACTATCGCGATATAAAATGATTTTATGACCCTTCCTTTGTATGAAAACGTTGTTGTAACTTCAAAAAGATTTCAATCTGAAATTTTAATTGTTTCTTCAAAATCACCCTCTAAAGCAGTTTCATCGCCACTATCACTTTTGCCATTTTTCAACGGCAAAAAACCCTTCCTGGTACATGGCTTTCATGCAAATGCTATTCTAGAGAAAGAGCAATCCTTTTTATTTCAATTTATAAAATAAAATTTTGGGGCAATTCAAACGGCAAGTTTTGAGAACTGAAAACATCAACGGTACTTGCGTGAAATTTACAACTTTTGAACATGCAGTTGCAATGACGAATACAAGCAATACAAGAGTGAACTTGGACAGCAGTTTAAATACTTCGAGAATTCGATCCTTTTCCGCTAGTTCAAAAACGAAACAAACAATTATGACTCCGTAGTGGCAATTATCTGAAACTGAGGAAAAGCATTTTTATTGCGCGAAATTGAGCTGTAAACCTCTTGACAACACTTCCCGTATCTAAATATGAAAAGTATTCATCAAAATGTTCACATTTCCTCTGAAAGAAATCGTACAAGCAATGACGGAAGAATAGGACAAACATTTACTCACCTCATATGCATATATTGTTGAAAAAAGTCCAAAATCCCTCAGCTAAACTAGATTGGGTGACATCCTCTTTGATTAAACCAAGGTTGGAGGGTTGGGAGTGGAGGGGGGTTGGGCTTGAGCTTAGGCTTGGGTCCAAAGCAGACAAAAAACATTACCTAGTAAATCCCGTAATCGCTAAAAAAAAAAGAAGAAGCTGTGTAGGGTTTAAAAAAAAAGAAAAACAAACAAAATCAATCTTGGGACAGGAGCCGATTTCTTGTTGGGAATTAAAATAGTGACGCTGATTCATCTTAACGCAACCCTCGTGCGGACAAGAAAACATAGCACTAAGGTTTCGGTCCTTTTCCATCTCATGGGTTTTGACTTATTGACCGCCTGAGATACTTCTGGGAAGTCCCCTTAGAAAAAATTGGCACTCAAAGCTGAGCGGATGTGATTAATCTGGAACTAAAAGACCAAATGAAAATGTAATAAAATGACACAAGTTTCGGCTCCGCAAATGGATAACTCAACATTTTTAAAGCGTCACTATTCTTTGGAAAATCATTTATTTTATGGGTAATGTGAGTTCTGCCGGTCAGAGAAATCCCAAATCCCCCACCCTCACCCCCTTACCTGGGTTTAGTCAAAGAGGATGTCACACATCTAGTTTAGCTGAGGGATTTTGGTCTTGGGCTTGGACTTGGGCTTGGATCCAAGGCAGACAAAAACATTCCAGGTAAATCCCATAATCGCTTAAAAAAGGTTGTGTAGGCTTTTCGAAAAACAAATAAACAAACAAAATCAATCTTAGGACAATAGCCGATCTCCTGTTGGGAATTAAAAAAAAAGAGAATCCTTCCATCTCACCAAATCCCAAACCTCCCTCCCATAAAGTGCTTATTACCCGGGAAGAAAACCTTAAGCCTCTGTGGTGAAATAAAAAAATATTTATAGTTAAAAACCGGACAGCCTAGGATCTAAAGGATTTTGCCGGCATGGGATCCTGGCAGGTACAATTTTTCCATCAGGCTTAATTTTCTATACTTTAATTTAGTAATAATATACAAGATTGATAAAAGTCGAAGGCCTGATTTCCCTCATTAAGCCGTACTTCCAAAACAATTATAAGTTTTTTGCTTCCAAACGTAAATCAAAGAATGTTGATGTTAGAATGTTCACTCAATGAGTCGGTATAGACCCTAACTGTTACTACAACTGCATGCTACCAGACGTTCTCCAAGTAGGGGCAAGTAAGGAGCTTTGTTTCAGGTTTTGCCCCTTTTTTGTCAGTGGGCCCTGGGACCCACTCGGACAGCTTAGTTTCCCAGGCCCGTTCGTTAGGGGCTCGTGTGTTGCGTCTTTAGTTTTGGCAGAGTTCACTTTACAACCTCATTGTTTGTCAGTTTATCATTCATCGTAGCACCATCCATGAAAGTTTTCATCTTTCTGCTATCTTATTGTTTTCCCTTATCGTCTTTTCTGTCTTCTGTTTTCGTTTCATCGTTTTCTGTATTTTATTGGCATGTAGTTTCACCACTCGACACCGAAGATAAAAAAACACATTGATTTGCATAGTCTTCGTGTTTGGTTGAACACTGCGTTGACAACGCGACAAGCTTTGCGTCGTCCTTTGATGTTCATCACCTTATTGTCAAAATGTTTGCGAATGGAATGCAGCATGGAAACAGTTAGCTGTCGCAGTTTACCTGCCTTGTGCGTGTCACATAAGTTGAAAGTGTCGAAAACAATTGCATGCTTAGTCCTACCTCATCTAACACAACTGCGCGAACATTTTCGTGCGCGATTTCCTCTTTAGCGGTCATAATTTCGTCTTGATCAGATTCTGGATCGTCCGAATGAGAATGCCGGAGTTTAGAAGCTCGTCTTGAAAAGTATGACTGAATTTCCAGTTCGGTCAAAAATTCACTTACTGTGAACAATTTTTCCCCTTCCTGGTTTCCAAGTCACGTGCAACATCCACTGGATAAAGTTTCACTCCTGTTGCTTGCCCTACTTTAAATTTGGCGTCTAGCTACTGTCGCTAGGAATCACTAAACCTCGTTGCCTTTCTAGAGGATCTTAAAGCTCACCCTTGTGGAAGTACCTCAGTTGTTACCAGGAATCGGCTTGACACAGCCTTCACGGATGGCTGGTTGTTCGCCTCACAGAGTAGTTTATCATGGTATAATACTTTGACCTTGTCCATATTACTTTCTCTGACTGGTAGAAACACGCATTATCCATACAATAGGTGATTTTCCAAAGAATAGTGACGCTTTAAAAATGTTGAGTACACCGCTCTATGCTGCCGTCACGCTGTGTCCACGGCATTAAATTGTTTTAGAAGAAAAGAAAAACAGTACACAAGAAAAGAAACTCTTTTTCTCTTATTGAAGTTATACTCATACTCTACAGTCTAGTTTACCACCTATTACTTATCCTTCGTGTGAATTAACCCTAAACAACAAACACAAAAACCAAGAAAAAGAAAACACTATCCATTTGCGGAACCGAAACTTGTGTCATTTTATTACATTTTCATTTGGTCTTTTAGATCCAGATTATTCACAGCCGCTCAGCTTTGAGTGCCAGTTTCCCTCAGGGGACTTCATAGAAGTATTTTGGATATATCAACAAAGTTGAAATGGTAAATTGGCCACCGTAAACGTAACGATTACAAAAGTTGACGTTTCGAGCGTTAGCCCTTCGTCGGAGCGAAGGACGAAGATTCACTCCGACGAAGAGCTAACGCTCGAAACGTCAGCTTTTGTAATCTTTACTGTGGCCAATTTACCATTTCAACTTTGTTGATATATCCAAATTATTTCGTTACCCCCACCGACGCTGCCCCAAACAGTTTCTTTCGCAACTATCAGCCTTTATACATAGAAGTATCTCAAACGGTCCATAAGCCAAAACCCATGAGATGGAAAAGGACCGAAACCTTAGCGCTGTTTTCGTGTCCGCACGAGGGTTGCGTTAAGATAAATCATCGTCACTATTTTAATTCCCAACAAGAAATCGGCTCCTGTCCCAAGATTGATTTTGTTTGTTTTTCTTTCTTCGAAAACCCTACACAGCTTCCTTTTTTTCAATTTTTTTTTTTTTTTTTTTTTTTAGCGATTACGGGATTTACTAGGGAATGTTTTTATCTGCTTTTGACCCAGGCCCAAGCCCAAGCCCAAACCCCCTCCACCCCCACCCCCACCCTCCTACCTAGGTTTAGTCAAAGAGGATGTCACGCAATTCAGTTTAGCTGAGGGATTTTGATGTTTTTCAACAATATATGCATATGAAGTGAGTAAATGCTTGTCCTATTCTTCCATCATTGCTTGTACGATTTCTTTCAGACGAAATGCGAACATTTTGACGAATACTTTTCATATTTAGATACGGGAAGTGCTGTCAAAAGGTTTACAGCTCAATTTCGCGCAATAAAAATGTTTTTCCTGTTAGATAATTGCCACTACGGAGTCATAATCGTTTGCTTCGTTTTTGAACTGGTGGAAAAGGATCGAATTCTTGAAGTATTTAAACTGCTGTCCAAGTTCACTCTTGTATTGCTTGTATTCTTCATTGCAATTGCATGTTCAAAAGTTGTAAATTTCACGCAAGTACCGTTGATGTTTTCAGTTCTCAAAACTTGCCGTTTGAATTGCCCCTAAATTTTATTTCATAACTTGAAATAAAAAGGATTGCTCTTTCTCTAGAATAGCATTTGCATGAAAGCCATGTACCAGGAAGGGTTTTTTGCCGTTGAAAAATGGCAAAAGTGATAGTCGCGATGAAACTGCTTTAGAGGGTGATTTTGAAAAAACATTAAAAATTCAGATTGGAATCTTTTGAAATTACAACAACGTTATCATACAAAGAAAGGGTTATAAAATCATCTTATATCACTATAGTCATACATACATACATACATACATATCCTTTATTTAATCTCGAATTTGGAGTAGCTAAAGAATAAGCTAGTATCTTCGAGTTACAAGTATAATTCTAAATACTACTAAAATGTAAAATGTAAAATTGTAACATTCTAAAATTTAACTATGAGAAAGAGTCATACTGTAGAATCTTGCCCTTGAAATCAGAAAAGTCATGGTATTTGATTCCGTTTCTTTTCACCGCGCAAGGATGCGAAGCACATTTTTCACACTTAGAAAATATCGGGACCCAAACGATTCATTAAGATCCCCGATCACTTCACGTGCGCCTCCGCCAATGTAATCTATTGCATAACTTGCACTTATTGCAAAAAGATATACATCGGCGAAACAGGCAGAAGACTAGGTGACCGATTCCGAAAACACCTTCGCGACGTGGAAAGGAATGACAGGGACACATCGAAACCAGTCTCTAGACATTTTAATTTACCTAACCATTCTAAGCAACACATGGCCATCTGCGGTCTTTCCTTACACTTTGCACTGAAAGTAGCACTGAAAGCCGTAAAACTCTTGAACAAAAGCTCATCTTTCAAACCGGCGGTCTAAATCCCACAAGTATCAACGAACGCTTTTCATTCCACTAATTTATTCGTGTTTTTCTCGTTGCCATGTTCCCACCAATAACGTAGCTCCATTTCCTGCCTTTAAAAGCACGCGCAACCCGGCACAATTCCTGTATTCGCTCCGACGAAGGGCTAACACTCGAAACGTCAGCTTTTGTAATCGTTACTGTGGCCAATTTACCATTTCAACTTTGTTGATATATCCAAAACAGTTTTCGGAGGTTTAAGGGCCTCTCAGAGGTGAAAATTTAAAAAAAATAATTTTTTTGGAAAATATCAGTCACAAGGAACTGAGTAAGGGCTTTAATGTGACAAAGTTTGGGAGATTTCAATTTTTCCATCTTGCACACCTACCGTGGTATTTATAGAAAGTCGCTCCTAAGTGTTAAAAGGAATTGGCCCTTGGTAAGATATTTTGCATCCATACCATGATTTTAATTTTTACTCAATTAGACAGATACGTGGTACGTGGACAGAATTTAATAATCATTTCATGTCATGTCAAGAACAAAAGTTTCATAACGCAAGCGACTGTCTGACAATTTTTCTGTCATCATCTATGGGTAAAATGCTGAAGTATTCAATGTTTTGATAAGATCTGTTTGTACAAACATTGAAAATTGTTGGTTTTATTCAAATTAAAGTTTGGCAGATTCGCTTTTATATTTGCACAAATCTCAATAAAGGCTTGGCAACATTTGGACTACCTTGGCAACGCCAAAGTTTTTCTTACGCAGAATTTTTTATGAATAGGGATAGCATATCAGTAAATAATGCGAAGGAAACTATAGCGAGAGGCAAACGTTATGTCGGGATGAAAAGCTCTCTAGTTTGAACCAAATCCGCTAGTTTCTAACAAATAGGTGATCCCTAAAACCGTCACTTGAAATGCAAGAGATATCGGCATTCATTTAATTCGCTTTGAAATCTGTTTTAGACGTAAATTTGGAATTCACAAATCTTTTCTTCAGTGCTTTCAGAGAAGGAGTCATTGTAGAGTTCATTAATACAACGTTTTTGAATTGTCACCCAACTCTGTGCTGCCACCTTGAAATTGTGATCGTTTCTCTTATTTTATTGCATAAGTCTTTAAAGAAAATTTCCTTGCACTCGGTTTCAACCTACCCAAGCTCGCGGACAATACCAATTAAAATGGACGACAAGATTCTCAACCAGACTTTAAACTACCACTTCTCCTCACAGAGACCAAAAAAGTGAAATAATGATTTGATGCTTTACCTTGATGAAACTCAAACTTGGATTGACGAGAGCTTGCACACTAAATTGGCTTTTACTATACCCTAAGCAATAATGAAAGAAATGAAAGGCCAGCTGTGAATTCACTAGGGTTGAAATAATCCTAATTTCTAAGGAAAAATTGTGCTGACAAACAGTGTGTTATGAAACTAAGTTCTCTAAAGTACCGAGTCAATTCGAAGAAGCATCGCTCTTGAATCTTCATGCGGTGCTCCAGCAAGCAATCGGTTCTTGTTCAAAAAGTCAGAAATTGATTGATAGGAAGGAATTGAGTAACGAAATTACGCTGATTTAAAATTCTGTTTAATCAGTGCCATAAGAAACTAATGGATCGTGAAATTAAATGTGGAAAGCACTCAAAACAAGGCATCTGTGAAATCGGCGCAGCGAAGCAGTTTCAGCACTCAGTCTACTTAATAGAATTACACAATACTTCAGCGAGGGCTGTAACCAAAAGTGAACACGACATATTAGTCGATTGGCAAAAAATGCCAAATCAAAACAAAACAAAGAACAGTACAAGATACACTTGACCAAGTTCTTACAACTGCTAGGTAATTTGAATCATTTACTACAGTTAGGATGCCCTCGCCTTTCGCAAAAGTCCTTTTTCAAATTTCAACATTTCGCTCACACTATTGGAAATGAATTAAGTGTTAAAAAAAATTGGCCCGTGGTAAGATATTTTGCATCCATACCATGATTTTTCACTCAATTAGACAGATACGTGGTACGTGGACAGAATTTAATCATCATTTCATGTCATGTCAAGAGCAAAAGTTTCATGATGCACGCGTCTGACAATTTTTGTGTCATCATCTATGGGTAAAATGCTGAAGTACTCAATGGTTTGATAAGATATGTTTGTACAAACATTGAAAATTGCTGACCTTATTTAAACTATAGTTTGACAAATTCGCTTTCATATTTATACAAATCTCAATAAAGGTTTGGCAACATTTTGGCTACCTTGGCAACGCAGAATTTTTAATGAATATGGATAGCATATCAATAAGTAATGCGAAGAAAACTATAGCGAGAGGCAAACGTTATGTCGCGATGAAAAGCTCTCCAGTTCGAACCAAATCCGCTAGCTTCTGACAAATAGGTGTCACATAAAACCGTCGCTGAAAATACAAGAGATATCGGCATTCATTTAATTCGCTTCGAAATCTGTTTTAGACACTTGGAATTTACAAATCTTTTCTATACTGCTTTCGGAGGAGTATTGTGGAGTTTATTAATAGAACGTTTCTGAATTGTCACCCAACTCTATACTGCCACCTTGAAATTGTGAGCGTTTTCTCTTATTTTCTTGCATAAATCTTTAAAGAAAGTATTTCCTTGCTCTCGGTTTCAATCCAGCTAAGCTCGTGGATAATACCAATTAAAATGGACGACAGAAAAATTTCAACCAGACTTTAAACTACCACTTCTCCTCGCATAAAGCAAAGAAATGAAATGAATTTGATGCTTTGCCATGATGAAACTTAAACTTGGATTGACGATAGCTTGCACAATAAATGGGCTTTTACTACCTCCTAAGCAATAATGAAAGAAATGAAAGGCCAGCTGTGAATTCACTAGAGGTTGAAATAATCCTAATTTCAAGGGGAAAATTGTGCCGACAAACAGTATGTAATGAAACTAAGTTCTCCAAAGTAATGAATTAATTCGAAGAAGCATCACCCTTGAATCTACCACGCGGTGCTCCAGCAAGTAATCGGTTCTTGTTCAAAAGGTATTCCCATTTTTATTACACCGTGGTTGCTTCTCTAATTGCCGCTATAATTTGGCTCCAGAAGTTGTCACATGACGACCATTCTTAGACCGCCTTCTTATGACTTTGTTATCGTTTCAGAAGAAAACAAAGAAACAGAAAATTTATGAGGTGGTAATACTTTAAAATATGCGAAGTATTCTGAGAAGCACCCTCTTGACAAGTCAAAGTAACCACGGAACTCTGATCCATCACATGGAAAAGCGCTGTGCTGACTACATTTTCTGACGAAAACGATCAAAATTATAGAGCGAATTATAAAGAATGAACTGTAATGCCCAGCGAAGAATGAAAAATACTTCGAATAAAATACAGTTTTGTAGCATATTAATTTTTAACGCGTTTGAATGATTATGTTCGAGGCTTCCATCAAATCTCACCAGGAAATAAAGGACATCCAGGGAATCCGTTTTGCAGGTGGCTAGTACGGCAACGTGGCTCATAAACAAATTTGAAATCGTCTTCAAGAAGTGTCTTCCAATTAGTGCTCAAACTAAATCCTTATAAAATGACAACACAGGGCGTTAAAAAAACCCAGTGTTCAAATGTTCGTTTATAGAAAAACTGCTTTAAAGGGCTCGAAAAGCAGATTTTCTTTCTATGTTGAGATTTTAACAGATATGAAACTCAAAAAATAAAGATCTCGCACAAAAGAAAGTGGGATGGACTGGGGCGGAGATAAGACTCACATTTATTCCGTAAAGTTATTGCGGGAATGCGGGACTTTCGAGAAACGAACATATCCAATACATAATACAATGTCCCACGCTATTTCCTGGGCAAATAATCCTTTGCAGCCGTAAGGTGCAAGGCTGTGGCTGGCGGTGGAGCAAAAATATTCGAAAAAATTTTTGTCATATCTTTCAGTCTCTTCCTTTATTTTATATTATCTTTCGAACTCTTCGCTACCAAAAGGTTCGTCTTCACGAAATGAAAAACAAAAGCAAAGCAAATACAAGGAAAATCATCCTTTCGTAATTCATTTTAGTTTTCCAATCATTTGCAAGACCCACGCCTCCTTGATTGAAAATTCTGGGCGAATCTGGGGACTGGGGAGAGTGCCAAACTCCAAGAGCTCCGGCGAAGAAATTATAGCTCTCGCTTCATTGTTTCTCCTGCCCCCTAGTCAAAAATTTTAAGTTACGGCCATGAGGTGTATACTCAATAGCAGAACGTTTGAATAAGCAGGAATAAGTCGTCACATAAAATTATTTATTTCGAGCTCAAAACATAACAAATCTAAGATGGCCGCTACAGAAAAAAAAAAAAAGTATCGACACCCGCGTTCTCCAGCGGCAGACCACAAAAGGGTGGGAAAACGAGTGATACTTCAACAAATCCTTCTTTTTATGAGGTGTATGACTCCACGTAACTGAGGACTGTGTATGAGGTGTATGAGTTCACGCAGGATTCCACTTAAGAATAGAAATCTGGAGAACTCTATCTAAACTGATAAACTTGTCCTTATTTTCAGCGAGTTACTCCATGGCTAAAGGAAACTTTTCTACGGTCACTGATTCAATCCATTGGTCAGTCAATGGGTCGGTCAATGAATATTACACTGCTGACATTATGAATGTTACAAGTACAATGTCCCACGTCATGAGCAACTCTGTCCCAGTCTCCTCTTCGCCTATGCTGCCACCACACTGTTACCATGTATGCAAATGCAACTATTCCGCTGGTGAGTAGTGGAGAAATACAACTGAAAGACAACGATAGAATCCAAATTTAGTTTTTCTCCTAATAATTCGACCAAAATGATTTGTTTTAAGTGAGTTATTTATGGAAAAGAAATGCCAACTGTTGTTACAAAGTGGACCTGTTGCCTTAGGGAGAGAGTTTAAGAAAGTAACATTTTACTGTATTTGATGTTAAAAAAACTCTAATGGACTGAGATATTTACACATAACGAGGTTCTTAAAATTCATAGAAAACCGTAAACAGTTGAGATAAAGAAATTGGAGGATTAACCGATAAGTAAAACAATATTGCGAATGCAGCAGACAAGAGGAGCGCGAAAAAACTCTTAATAAATGGAAAATTGTATATTAAGTTGTGTTGGAGACTGTATTAAGCAATGCCGTTCTCCTGACAATAGAAGCGTGTAATATCCACCATGCGAAAGTATTAACAATTAATTTCTTTTATTGAAGGATATGCCACTTCTTCCAAGATGTACAACATGCCGTCAATGCCCTCCCCAGTTCATTACAACATGTCTTCAGGGTCCATGAGTGTATCACTTCACGTGAACCCCTCCCCAACTGGTTCAGGTATGGCGTACACGCAGAGCGCAAACATCACGCCAGTGAGCTACTCTTCGACTCCATGGCTCGCACCGAGTTCTTCAGTGTCTGAGCCTTTTTATTGTCCAAATGTGCCTTGTTGGGTGGAGATTAAGTGCATGAACCGTGAGTAAAACTTATTATAATTATAGTTTGGAATTCCTGCCTCTAAACTCTTCAGGAATGAAAATGAGCTTTACATTCTGTAGGTTATATAGCTTTTATTTCATTTGAGTAGATCTTAACGATGCCTTTTTGGTTAATTTTCAGATAACCATAGCATCTCTAATCTGAAATATACCTGGGAAATTTCTGATAATTCTTTATCCTTTTTAGACATCAAAGTTTCCACTGAAGGCAACGGTTTATGGAATAGTGTGTATTACAAACCTGCCGACTAGCATAATTACTTGTTGTATTCGTAATTGCATCCATCTCAGTTTCTAAGACTTTGTCGTTTCTGTAGTGATGACTCTGATTTCCAACACAAACCAGAGTCAATGTGCCAGTTTTTCGATAAACGTGGTTACCCCGATTCTGTCGTTCAAGCGGGCTACCACCGCGCCCAATTTATTGATCGACATTCAGCACTACAAACGTCATAAAAGGAAGATTCCAACCGCATTCCATTCACTCTCACGTTTCACCCTCACAACCACTCAGCTAAATCCATCATTCTTAAAAACTTTCAATTACTTCAAAACGATCCAGAGACAAGCACTATCTTTTCGCAGCCTCCGCTCATTTCATTGAAACGCGACAAAAACATAGGCAATTTTTTGGTCAGAAGTTCTTTTCAGACTAACTACCAAAAAGACACTTTTAAATGCGCTCGTGCATGATGCAAAACGTGTCCTTTCATTCACAACACTGAAAAACTATCGGAACCCAAACGATCCATTAAAATCACCGATCAACATACGTGGAACCCCGCCAATGTAATATATTGCATAATTTGCACTTATTGCAAAAAAATTTACATCGGCGAAACAGGCAGAAGACTTGGTGATCGATTCCGAGAACAACTTCGCGATGTGGAGAGGAATGACAAGGACACATCGAAACCAGTCGCTAGACACTTCAATTTACCTAATCATTCTAAGCAACATATGGCAATCTGCGGTCTTTCCTTACACTTAGGTAGCACGGAAAGCCGTAAAACTCTTGAAAAAAAGCTCATCTTTCAAACCGGCAGTTTAAATTCCACAAGTATTAACGAACGCTTTTCATTCCACAAATTTATTCGTGTTTTTCTCGTTGCCATGTTCTCACCAAAAACGTAACTCCATTTTCTGCCTTTAAAAGTGCACACAACCCACAATTCCTCTATTCGCTCCGACGAAGGGCCAGCGTTCGAAACCTCAGCTTTTATAATCGTAACGGTGGCCAATTTACCATTTCAACTTTTTTCATATATTCAAAGCTTCTCTTTAGAAGACGTCTTATGTATCAACATCATCCATTCCACCCACAAATTGTCCAGGGGAACTTGTTTGCGATGGTAGGTGCTACATTAAGTGTAGGAAAAGCAGAAAATATTGCGCTTTGGACGGTTGACAATTAATATTTTGGTGATTTGATGGTTGACGGTTTTACCCGGCGTTGAGACCCTCATCCATGCCTCTTTTGCAAAGTTTTTTTCCATTATTTGTATATAACAATCTTCTCGGTGGTTTTCTGTGTTTGATTCATTCGCTTGGCAGCTTCGTGGCAGTTTTCTACGCGCTAAACTCGCAATTTGGATCATTTAAAACCGAACTGAACGGCAATTTCGTAATTAGTAACGAACTGGTTAGCATTCAGCCGTGGCTGGCAGTGGGGCAAAAATATTCGAAGAAATTTTTGTCATATCTTTCAGTCTCTTCCTTTATTTTATATTATCTTTCGAAATTTTCGCTACCAAAAGGTTCGTCTTCACGAAATGACAAACAAAAGCAAAGCAAATACAAGGAAAATCGTCCTTTCGTAGATCATTTTAGTTCTCCAGTCATTTGCAAGACCCACGCCTCCTTGATTGAAAATTCTGAACGACTCTGGGGACTGGGGAGAGTGCCAAACTCCATGAGCTCAAGCGAAGAGACTTTAGCTCTCGCGTCATTGTTTCTCCTGCGCCCTAGTCAGAAATTTCAAGTCACGGCCATGAGGTGTATACTCAATAGCAGAACGTTTGAATAAGCAGGAATAAGTCTTCAAATAAAACTATTTATTTCGAGCTCTAAACATAACAAATCTAAGATGGCTGCTACAGGAAAAAAAAAAAAAGTATCGAAGCCCGCGGTCTCCAGAGGAAGACCACAAAAGGGTGGGAAAACGAGTAACAATTCAACAAATCCTTCTTTTTATGAGGTGTATGACTCCACGTAAGGACTGAGTATGAGGTGTATGAGTTCCCGCAGGATTCCTCTGAAGAATAGAAATCTGGAGAACTCTATCTAAACTGATAAACTTGTCCTTATTTTCAGCGAGTTACTCCATGGCTAAAGGAAACTTTTCTACGGTCACTGATTCAATCCATTGGTCAGTCAATGGGTCGGTCAATGAATATTACACTGCTGACATTATGAATGTTACAAGTACAATGTCCCACGTCATGAGCAACTCTGTCCCAGTTTCCTCTTCGCCTATGCTGCCACCACACTGTTACCATGTATGCAAATGCAACTATTCCGCTGGTGAGTAGTGGAGAAATACAACTGAAAGACAACGATAGAATCCAAATTTAGTTTTTCTCTTAATAATTCGACCAAAATGATTTGTTTTAAGTGAGTTATTTATGGAAAAGAAATGCCAACTGTTGTTACAAAGTGGACCTGTTGCCTTAGGGAGAGAGTTTAAGAAAGTAACATTTTACTGTATTTGGTGTTAAAAAACTCTAATGGACTGAGACATTTACACATAACGAGGTTCTTAAAATTTATAGAAAACCGTAAACAGTTGAGATAATGAAATTGGAGGATTAACCGATACGTAAAACAATATTGCGAATGCAGCATAGAAGAGGAGCGCGAGAAAATTGTTCATAAATGGAAAATTGTGTATTAAGTTATGATTGGAGACTGTATTAAGCAATGCCGTTCTCCTCACAATAGAAGCGTGTAATATCCACCATGTGAAAGCGTTAACAATTAATTTCTTTTATTAAAGAATATGCCACTTCTTCCATGAAGTACAACATGACATTAAACTCCTCTTCCGCGATGTACAACATGGCGTCAATGCCCTCCCCCGTTCATAACAGCATGTCTTCAGGGTCCATGAGTGTATCATCTCACGTCAGGACCTCCCCATCAGGTTCCAGTATGACGTACACGCAGAGCGCAAACTTCACGCCAATGAGCTACTCTTCGACTCCATGGCCCGCACCGAGTTCTGCAGTGTCTGAGCCTTTTTATTGTCCCAATGTGTCTTGTTGGGTGGAGATTGAGTGCATGAACCGTGAGTAAAACTTATTATTAATTCTAGTTTGGAATTCCTGCTCCTAAACTCTTCATTAATGAAGATGAGCTTTACATTCTGTAGATTATACAGCTTTTATGTCATTTGAGTAGATCTTAACGATGCTTTTTTTGGTCAATTTTCAGATACCCATAGCATCTCTAAAACGTCTTATGTTTCAACATCATCCATTCCACCAACAAATTGTCCAGGGAAACTTGACTGCAAAGGTAGGTGCTGCATTAAGTGTAGCAAAAGGTGCCATCAATATACAATATGTTACGCCAACCTGTCAGCTGCCTCTGTAATTTATACCTTTATACCAAACCACACATCTTGAGATTATACTTCTTCAAGACGATAAGCTACATTTGAACTAGGTGTGATGAGTGGTCTTCCATGCTTATCTTGCATCTTTTCTACTATAGTTGATGTATGTAACAATCTTCACGGTGCTTTTTTTTTTTGTTTTATTCACTGGTAGCGCGGTCCAAGAGTACAGTGATACATGATGCAATAAGCATATCAAACAGTGCCACAACTATTTATTTTGTTATACCAACCTTTAGGCCTCCTATGTAATTTATAACTTTATCCCATATTACACGTTTTGTAATCATACATATTCATGACGATAGGCTATGTATAACCTACATTTGATGGGTGGTCATCCATAACGGTCTCAATAGGAGGGGAGGGGGTTAAGTCGAGGTTAATAGTTGAAAATAAGCCCTTTTGACAGTTGACGGTTAATTTTTAGGTCATTTGACGGTTATGACGGTTAATTTTTGGAAATGTCGCCTGTAAAATAAACTAGACGCGCGAATTTGGCTGTAATTTTTCATGATGACGCATTTGTAAAGAACTGTTCATTTATGACACCTTTTATTAATAAAGTAAGTAAGTAAGACCTTTATTTAAGTGTCAATGTGTTTAGCCTGAGAAGACTAATTGGGGACACTATAATTAAAATACACTTACAAAAATTATATATTTACACGAAAATGAATAAAATTTAAAGCTTAGAAAGCTAAGACAATCCTATTGACTACAAAGATTACAGCAATGCTGCGATTAATTACAATCTCGTCTAGGTTCAGTTTTCTTCTTTTGTTTATGAAAACACGTAAACTTGGCGAATCCTTTTGATTTTAAGTGAGTTTTGACCTCAAAAACGGCCCGAGATATCTGACAGAGGGCTTGCCATAGCAAATAGTTTCAAAAAGTGGTAATACAAAGTCACTATTCCGTAGCGAATGTGTAGAGCCTTTGCGAACAAATAATTCAGAAACGCAGTCGGGTACAAGACCATGTTTGACTTCGTACATAAGTACTGTGATATCCTGAAGCCGTCCATTATATAAAGAGGGTATATCAGCACCCCTTAGGAGTTCTTCATACGTAGCAGAGTGGGATTTATAAATAACCCTTAGGGCTCGTTCTTGTAATCGTTCTAACTTTCTTTTGTCCGATGATTTGCAAAAATTTCAGGTTAGATGGCAGTAAGTTAAATATGGCAATATAAAAGATTTATACAATAGTAGCTTGGCCTTGCAGGGTATTAAGTTCCGAAGACGTGAGAGTACTCCAACTTTCTGGCTTACCTTGGTACATAATTTGCTAACATGTTCAGTAAAGTTGAGATTTTCATCTATATGAACTCCTAGTAGTTTGATTGGTTCTGTGTTTGCATTAGCTAGATCGTTTTACTCAGCATTTTGTCGCTCTTATCTTTATCGAGTTTTCGTGGATTGATGTTTAGAGACTGAAACTTGTCTGGATTGGCCAGTAGAAAAGTTTTCGAATGCCATGACAGTGCTTTCTGGCCCTGTGTTTTCATTCTGCATCGTACTATTTCATGTTCCCTTCCTTTGACGTACATTTGATGGTCATCAGCATACATTGTTAAATTTACGTCTTTGACATGAGCTGACATATCGTTCTGGTAGATGTTCCATAGTAAGGGACCGAAAGACGATCCTTGAGGGCATCCCCGTTCCATCTTTATGCAGTCGCTAGTAGCATCACACATTTTTACTCGGTTTAGTCTGTCCGCAAAAAATAATCGTATAACGTTAAATGATCGTCCTCCATATCCATAAGCCTCTAGTTTCTTCAACGTCAGAGAGTGGTTGAGAGAATCAAAGGCCTTACTCATATCTGTAGATAGTACTGATACCAGTTGCTAACTATCAAGAGCCTGTTTCCGGTCCTCAATCAGCATAAGCAAGGTTGTCTAGCAACTGTCTTTTTCTGTAAGCTGTCATTCTGTAGTACAAAGTTTCTTCATAATGGCTTGTCACCTGATTGCTCAACAGGAGTTCAAATATCTTGTCGACAGCTATAAGGGAGGTAATAGGGCGATAATTTCTAGCATCCTGTCGATCTCACTTCGTTTTAAGACACCGGAAGTGTTCCCACACCGGTAGTCAGTTCTGTCGCTAACCAGTTTTACTCGCGACTAGAAGTTTTTAAAAGGACTTGCATAAATGTATTTTTATGATATATCAAGGCTTTTAGTTATAAATAACAGAACTTGATCCCAATTAAGGCAATCGTTTAGTTCTTAATTAAGGATATCTGAGACATTTGACGATTGACGGTAAAATTGGTGCATTTTTGACGGTTGGCAATAAATATTGGCCATTTGAAGATTGACGGTTAACCCAATTGAAATCCTCATCCATACCTCTTACAAAGTTTTTTTTCCTTTATTTGTATATAAAAATCGTCACGGTGGTTTTCTTTGTTTCATTCATTCGCTTAGCGGCTTCGTGGCAGAGTTTTCTATGCGCTAATCTCGCAGTTTGGATTATTTAAATCCGAACTGAACGCAAAGTTCGTGATGAATAACGAACTGTTTCGCATTCAGCCAGTGGAAGATTTTTTTGCATAAGATGCAGTAAGCATATTACACAGTGCCACATCTATTCATTTTGTTATACCAACCTATAGGCTGCCTATGTAATTCAAAACTTTATTCCATATTACACGTCTTATGATTATACGTCTTCATGACGATAGGTTATGTATCGACCGCCGCCTGGTTAGCTCAATTGGGAGAGCACCGGACTGCTGTGCGGGAGGTCGAGAGTTCAATACCGGCCGGACCAACACTCAGGGTCTTAAAATTAACTGAGAAGAATATGCTTCCTTTCTTTAACATCAAGAAATGGTTAGATATTCTAGTCTTCTCGGATAGGGACGAATAAATGGAGGTCCCGTCTTCTGCAGGGTTGGGGTAGGAGACGTTAATTTCCCACGCACGAGATTACTGTGTGATGGATGTCCTCCCTGGGGTGGGTTAGGTGGGTAACAGGACCCCCGTTGATACCAGTGTTTACTACACTGAAGGGGCTATCCTGTATAAATATAGATGTCTGTATGTCTGTCTGTATAGCCTACGTTTGATTGGTGGTCTTCCACGCCTATCTTGCAAAGTTTTTTCCATATATTTGTTTCTAACAATCTTCGCGGTGGTTTTCTTTGTTTCATTCATTCGCTTGCCGGATTCGTGGCAGAGTTGTCTAAGCGCTAAGCTAGCAATTTGGATTATCTCAGTAAACCCGAACTGAACGCCAAGTTCGTAATTCGCATCCAGCCAGTCGAAGTTTTTTCTGCATCAGTATTCTTTCATTATAAAAATGCCAGGTGGAAATGAAGTGTTTCTTTTTTCTTTTTTTTTAGGTGATTGTGGTGGTGGCGCTGTAGTGGACTGTATCGGTGTCTGCGGTGGTGGTGCTAACATTTCCAACGATACATGCAATGAATGCCTCTTGCCTGGCGAAAAAAACGTTTTTAAGGATTGTCGCGGTGACTGTCACGGGAATGCAACCCTCGACGACTGCAATGTGTGTACTGGTGGCAATACGGGGAAGATAGCGAACTACTTGATCGACGCATGTGGTATGTTACCTACCTTGTCATAACTCTCTGTCTCTCCTTTTGAAGTGTAATGCGAGGATAAGGTTCGGTGTGCTGAGAGAATGATTAAACATAACTATCGCTCCTTAGCTTGAGATCAACTTCAGTCTTCTGATAAAATCAGCGTGACTCGACTTTTTTTGAGTTGTTTCGCCGTTTTAAATTTTAAAAAGCTATTCGAAACAAAGATAGGGTAAGTTTTGTTAGGTTTAAACGCGTTTTTGTATATTTCGTTTACTCGTTACGTGTTGGTACCTGCTAATAGTTTTACATGACGTTTCGTTCACTGGTCAATACATCACGTAATTTAGCTCGTTCCGTAGGGACTCTTTCCGTTTTCCTACACGTGTTAGGTTTTAGGTTTCAGGTTTACGTGAGTGTATTCAGTGAGATAGTTGCGATCGGCTACGAGCTACAGCTATCTACCAAAAGTTTTCTTGCTACCGTGCATGCTGTTATCTCCTCTAGGAGCTAGACTAAAGTAAGTTCCTGTACATCTATTTTAGGTTTATTTTATCTTAGTTTCGTCACATTGTCCATTTATTTTGGGCTTTTAGTTTTCTACATAGCCGTTTCTTTGTTTCTAGAGTTACGTTCTTGTAGCTCGTTACAAGTTTTGTTTCTCTCCTTAAAAAAAAACCTGCCACGTCTTCCTGCGTAAGGAAAATGGTTGGATAGTGACGTATTAAGGCACAGGGTTCTCACACAAGCGGCGTGTCTGGTCGTTTGTTCGAAATATAAAGAAGTGTATGGGAGAATATTGAAGAGTCGTAATATCGTAAACTTATATCAAGGAATGTCTATGTTAAGGCTCAAAAATAAATATAAACCTACTTCACTTGCGGTGTATTGTCGTTTCTGTGGTTCTAAATGGCGAATTTGATCGATTTGGTAGATTTTGCGTTGACTGTCACTTTACTGTATAAGAAGGAGACGAGGGTGGAAAGCTCCTTTTCGACCGCTCCAGCGCGAAGCCGATTTTCACCTAGAAATTAGAATCGCCCGGCTTCCGAATCGAATACCCTTGTCTCCTTCTTCAATATTTTCCCACACATTCCTTTATATTTCGAACAAACGACCAGACACGCCGCTTGTATGGGCTCCCTGTGATTAAGGAAAAGTAATTTTTTTAAAAAGGTTGTGCTTGGTCATCGTGGTAAAGTACATTAATAATAAAGTATCATCGTTTGTCTTGCGATGTGGTCACTCATAATGTGAATCGCGACGTATCAACTGCATTCTGCTAGTCTTCATCAGGCGCCTGATGAAGACTTGTAGTGTGCTGATAAAAATGTATGATGATAAAAATGCTGCCGTCCGATCTCAACCTTACGATACTGTTAAGCGCGACTGAATATATCCACATAGAAGTCTGCGCCATATAAATGTAATATAATGTATGCAGTTGGAACCGGTAAACGATAACTCGTTATTATCAAGTAAAAGTATTGTGCATCTTTTTTTCTCAGTTCGTGAGCGGGCGGTACTCTACAGATCCTGCGATCTGATTGGTTCCGAGAGCGGCAGTATTCTCCCATCCGGCCTGCTCATAGCGGGGGGTATCCGTTTCTCTTGAGTCACTTTGCAGAACATCTCAAGCTTCGTTGCAATTTTTCACAAATTTATCTTACTTTGCCGGCTGAGCAGAATTTTTAATCATAGACCTCGTCATGACTTTTTGACGATAAATAACATTAATTCTTTCTTCTCTCTCGCTCTCAAATCACTTTAGTTTTTCCGAAAAAATTTATTACGAAATAAATTTTGTAGTACTAAATTGGTTTTAAAAGATTAAAACGCGGCCTTAAAACAATTTGTTATCTAATAATCCTTCACAAAAAGTAATTCAGAGAGGCAATTGCAGTCAACAGTTATGCTAGTCGATATGACTCTCATTCGTTAATATCTGAATTCTTCAACACAACTTGTTCGTTTGTGAAACATGAAACATTAAGCGAAGTTTTGAGTTCTTTAAACACACTTCGCCTATCCTTTGCAAGTCCCTTGAATTTGGACATTTCTACCGTAAATTTTACAACAGAAATTGAAGGAATTCGATGATTAAAAGTCGCATTTAATCCCTTTGTGTCTAGCTGAAAAGAGTCTCACTGCAACTTTTCGGCGGAAGAAAGAGATTTTACACACACCATTGCAGAAAACAAACAAGCAGACTGACAACTCCAAAACACACATTGGCATTCACCGTTACAATTTGACTTTCCGTGACGTTTTAAAACGAAACAGTGGTAAATCTTCGAAGATTAATCGTCGTTGGACGTGAACAATACTTTCCGTAAGACCTCTGAGTGTTGTTTTTTTTTTTACGAGAAGATCGGCGCATGGTCATTTAACTCGTGTGTGTTTCTCACACCAGTACTATTGTTTATTCAAAACCGTACATACGATTTTATTCTCCTTAATCGACAGCTGTCACATCATGACAGTTACTTAACAAGAACTGTTTCAAATTTTGCTCGGAAGCCTTTTAAGTTACCTTTACAAATAAAAAAGTTTCGTTGGAAGTTTTCTCTTTATTTTGAATAGCGCGTTTTCTTTATCATCCACTCGTTAAAAAATTGTCAAGTTTATGGAGTATTTTTCCCTTAATTAACCTCGTAATTGTAGCCCTAAATCATTCGTGTTCTTTTGGCAATCATTTTTTTATGAGTTAGAAAAAAATAAAAATGTCATTCACCAGCATAGTTCGGCCCATATTGGGGGAAAACTGTGCCCTCTGTCTTGAGTACTACCCAAGGCCGTAGGCTGAGGGCGGTATCCATGACTTCGGGCAAAGTTTTTCCCAATACGGATCTCCCGACTGTTGAGTAGCATATATTCATGCGAAACGTAACTAACACTTAGAAGGAGGGTTAGCATTCCCTTCAAAATGAATCAAAAATAAAACGAAAGGTAATTTACATGCAGGCGACGGCAAGTTTGTAATACACGAAGTCAACTTTAGCATCCTCGCTCCTGTTCGGAGGCTTCTAAACAAAGCGCACAACTAGCAAATGAGCTATTTTAATGGGTTGATGAAACGAAGTATATTCTCTTTTCGCCTCTTCTCTTGATTTCCTCCAAACTTAAACAGGTGTGTGTAATGGGACCAACTCGACATGCTTAGGATGCGACGATGTACCAAACAGCGGTCTCGTGTACGATGCTTGCGGCAAGTGCGGAGGAAACGGATCAACGTGCACGGCACTTGCGAGATCTATTCCACAAACCATTGCGAGCAGCCAACCTAATGTCTGGGTAATTGGTGCTGGATTAGATGCAGGAAACAAGACTGTGTGTGCCTTATACAATCCAGAAAGCGGAGAAGAGGTTGTCAATACCACAGGTACCTAATGCCAACCAGGCTTCTCTTAAACAAAGTTCATTGTCTCTGCCTTCTAAATAAATCGAAGTTTGCTTAAAACTAATAAAAGTTCCTATACAACACATGATTTCATCGATCACACAATTTCGCTATATGTTGAAACCAGGGTAAATTCTTGTATGCTCTTTCCTCCTGTCAATGCATACGCTCACTTGGAAATGAAAAACTTAAGTGATAACGTAGCTCCATTTTCTTCCTTTAAAAGCACGCACAACCCACAATTCCTCTATTCGCTCCGACGAAGGGCTAACACTCGAAATGTCAGCTTTTGTAATCGTTACGGTGGCCAATTTACCCTTTCAACTTTGTTGATATATCCAAATTATTTCTTTACTCCCACCGACGCAGCCCAAACAGTTTCTTTCGAAACTATCAGCCTTTATTCTTAAGTGATAACGGCCAAGATAAAAAGAAACACGGTTCTAAATTTACGCACGAGACGTAAATATGGCGCCTTTTATGATGATGTCATGGAATTGAGTCGGAAAGTTAATCTTCTGACTGAAAGAATATATGTAAATTGCATTTACGCTTGGAAATGTTTAACTTCTGCCAAGAGAAATTCACTTCCTGGTCCTTGCCTGGAGAGAAAAAGGTTGATAGCGCCTTGTGTCTCCTTGGGTCTCCAACCACAATTATGAACCCCTTAAAGTTAAGATGACATAATACGAGCATAGTGATTCACTTTCCTTCCTCAGGAGTTTTTGTCACTAATTGTTTCTTATGTCCTTAAAATTATCCTTCAAGCCACCGAAAGAAATCTCACGCATGCTCGCTGCGTTTTTCAACCCTGGACCAATTACACAGCGGGTGAATACAACCTCTCAGTGATACTTATCCATAATGGTGCACTGCAAGTGAAAGTCAACGAGTCAGTTCCAGTATATTACTACAATAGCTCAAATCTCACTTTGAGGAATGTCACGCCATACGAAATTCCCAAGGATGACTTACCGGATTACGTGACGCTGATTGGCGACGGCTTCTTTGATTGGAAAGAGACCGTGTGTTATTTTGATTCCCACGAAAGCAAAGATCTCATCTTTGTAAACGAAACTCATCTTAAATGCAAAGTAAGTGTTTATGCCGGAAAGGGAAGATGGGTTAAAATCAGTTGTTTTGATGTAGCATGGTTGTTTAGAAGGATAACTGAGGAATATTTTGACTCGCAAAGAAGTTTTCTTCTGCTTCCTCAAAGAACCTGACCAAGGGTGGTCATCTGTGATTGATTGCCTTGCATCTTTTCCTGCGGATAATGAGATCTAATACCCGATTTAACAAACCTCATGAAAAAGACATTCAAAGTAATAATTAGCATGTTTGGCCATGCTCATTAGTGAAACTAGTGTTATTAAAAGAATCATCGCACATCGACATATTTGGTTAGATAAGCCATGATTGTCATTACATGACGCAATGCTTGAAATCAAAGGAGTACTCTGGTGATTCCTGAACACCAATAATAACAAATAATAAATAACACATTTTACTCTGTCAAACTGTATACCTTAACCTTCCTTTAATTCGTAGACACAAGCAGCTGTTACCTCTGTCCGGTTCACTGTGTCTCTTTCCATGGATGGCGGACTCGTAACCGTTGGTAGCGCTATTCTGACTGCCTATGCACGCGCTCCCAACGTCACCACTGTGAAGTTCAGTAACTCAGCCGCCTCGATACTGGTTCTTTTCGACATCAGTACTGACATTGCCAATGACGATGAAACTTGCGAAAATTTCTTTAATGCAGCAACAGTTGCTATTTTTGGAGTTGGTGCAAAATGCTACTTAAGCAGCTGGCGAGAAGTAACTATTCTCCTCGGAGCCGGCGGAAATGTTTCTACTGGCGACAGTTTGGTGTTTAAGGATAACGTTTTCCAAGCAGACGGAGAAACATACAGTGAGTTTTACATTGGTTCAGTCCCAGTCCAGGGACCTGATGATCCCTTGAGACCCACACCCGTGATCACAGGTAAATTTAGTAGTGATGTTAAGGTAGAGCTTACAGCGAATGATGACAAAGAGGTTTACTACCAAGGATATAATATTGTATTGGTTGTTATTTTCGTAATTCCATCTAATATTGATAGGAAAGAGTGTTTCTAGCGTTTTTTGCGAATTGATGCATCTGACTGGCTCTTTTTTACAAGGTCCTGAAGTTCTTTCCTCCTGTGGAAATCTCTCTCTCTCTGGATCCCAATCCTATGGAAGTGGTGGCCGGCCACTTATCTTTAATTGGTCCGTGACGTCTCTTAATGGCGGTGACGTAACAGACATTGAAAGCGTCCTCACAAATGATGATAGCGTGAAGATCAATGGAAAATTACTTGAATCGGGGAAAACATACGCGTTTAAGCTTAAAGCGGCAAACTTTCTTAACCTGTCAGGTTTTGAAGAAACAACTCATTCAGTTACTAAAAATTCTGATCCCGTCCCGGCCTTAACGCTGAGTTCAAGCATCGATCTAATAGATGGGAAGGTTTATGTATCGGAGGAGTTTTCTATCAAAACAAATGCAATTGTAAGTAATTTCATGATGTTTACTACGACTGCAGTCAATCCTTGCCCCATCTTTTTTCTCTTTCTTCCTTTTTTCCTCCCTATCCATCCCTTTTTCTTCCTTTTCTCTACATTTCCCTCCCCATCCTATGCGTCTCCTCCCTGCTCCTTCTTTTGCCCTCTCCTAATAACACAATTACATAATCATGCGTTCCATCACCAGGTCTAAGTAACAGCTAATGACGTTTTTCTTTTTTCCACAAACACATCCACGCAGTAGAAACCTTGACTCTAATGGATTCATATAAGCTTCTGAGGAATTCTTTTCAGGAACAGGAGTCCCCCTTCTTTAATTAAAATCCCAAGGATATTATTAGATGAGGTGGTGCCACATTGGTCCACTTGGAGGTCTGTAATAATCGTCTAGATTTTCATTACTCGATCTAGGTTGCAGTGTAAGGGACAGTGTATTAAGTATTCTCTTTATCAACCTTTGAGAAAAGAATCTATACTCTGCAGGTAGCACCGTGTGTCAATAATACTAGAATGACCTTTTCATGGATGGTAACATGTACCAACGTAAATGCAGAACAAAAGGTGCGAAACAGTACTTCGTTTCAGAACACGAAAAATAAGCCCTCTCTCAGGTTAAGCGTGGGGGTACTGACAGCGGACGTCAATTGCACATTCAACGTGACTGGAAGTATGAGCTACGATGCAAATGTTAAGAGTTCCGTAAGCGTGGTCATCAAGGCTTTGGCTACTCCTCTCGAACCATATATAACTGGAGGTAAGGGCTATTTCGTGGATCTTCTTTCCTGATGTCATTTTCTTAATGTCTGTTCGCACATTCTTAGTTGGAATTATATCTAAGTGTGGATACTCACTAGGCATAGCCAAGGGTTTGAATGCGAAACATCTGGTGACAAATTCAGTTGATAACAAAGAGGGGTTCTTGTCATAGTGCGAGACTCTTTCTGCTTAAAGTTCTTCTCTCCATCTAGAAGCATAAAAGTCAAGATGTTTGTTCGAAAAAACCTGACAGAATACTGTGGATTACCTAACAAAGTAGGATAAGCTATTGCAGTGGGTCGTTCATAAACTAGATCATTACCTCCCTTTTTCAGGTGATCGACAGATAGGTCACGACGGTGGGTCGGTAGAACTCGATGCCAAGACATTGACAGTGGATCCTGATGACCTTGACGATACTGACGGAAATTCTTTTAGCTGCACGTGGAGCTGTGCAGATGGTGTGGCTCCCTGCCGCTCAGTTGTAGACAAATTTATTATATTACGTGCTGATTCTCCATGTGTAACGGCAGTGCAGAGCCGAAGCTTTGCAGCAGGAAAATCTTATGTAATCAGGTATGGGTAACAATCAGCTTCAACATTAGCATTATTAAAAAGTCTCTCGAATAAAACTAGGAGCTTAGTAATTCCGTTGCGGGAGTCTAAAAAGCGGTACATAGTAGGATTCGAGTTACTATTTCCTGCTCGAAGGAACCACATGGCTGAGTTATGGTCAAGATCAGTTTGAAAAGGTACCAAATATGACCTCCCTTGTTTCCACCACTTCCCACTTAATGACAGACAGACATCTATATTTATACAGGACAGACAGACAGACAGACATCTATATTTATACAGGATAGCCCCTTCAGTGTAGTGAACACTGGTATCAACGGGGGTCCTGTTACCCACCCATCCCACCCCAGGGGAGGACATCCATCACACAGTAATCTCGTGCGTGGGAAATTAACGTCTCCTGCCCCTAACCCTGCAGGAGACGGGACCTCCATTTATTCGTCCCTATCCGAGAAGACTAGAATATCTAACCATTTCTTGATGTTAAAGAAAGGAAGCATATTCTTCTCAGTTAATTTTAAGACCCTGAGTGTTGGTCCGGCCGGTATTGAACTCTCGACCTCCCGCACAGCAGTCCGGCGCTCTCCCAATTGAGCTAACCAGTAATGCCAGTAGTAAACCAGAAATCACTCCCTTCTTCATATCTCTAGAACCTATGCACTCATTTAATGCAAATGACCTTTGAAGATAATGATTACGACCTGACAAAAACAGCAACTGTGAACTTCGTTTCCTACTAATTTAGGATTACCTACGAATATAGTGTTAGGGAAACAAAAAGGGGATGGGTGGTCAGTTGCCTGGACATAAATAAATTGCACACTTGTACGAAGCACTATTGCCGTGGTTAATAACCTTTTCACCTCGGGACACCGCATTTAACCGACATTTCCCTCGGTAAATTTCCTAAGGATATCCTAGGATACCTAAAATAAGATTACATGAATGGCATATAACATTTTCGCAAAAGTGATTTTATACCTTAAGTAAGAGAACTAATGTTGATGCTTTGTTTGACATGAACAGAGGAAAAGGGGTTTCTTCTCGCGTAGCTTTCATTCTCACCGGGTGTATAGCTTCAACACCATAGATATGAAAAGATCTTGTGCATAACCAGTCAAGTAACTCTCAAATACAATGATATTTCGCTATCTCAATTTCAGCTTTCTTAGTAACACCATGAAAAGATTTGAAATAATCTTTTGCACAAGTTTTTCTACTTGTCTGTTGAATCATAAATTGATTGGCACAATATCAAGCGCAATCAATAGCTCTGTAAAGCACCACCCTATTTTCTTGACGGTTAGAAACAAATTGTTCGGTAAGGGATAACAGTTCTCAAGACTCCATTTGAGAGGTGCCACTCCAGTCCTGGGTGAAACATGGTTTACTTTCCTGCAAGACACTTTATTATCACATCGCTTCTATCCACCCAAGAATGTAGATCAGTACCAGAGAACTGTCGGGAAACGAAACGAAGTCCAAGAGGGCCCGGGAAATGGCAATAATTCTAATCGCATTCTGCTACGAAATCGATGATCAGCTGCGGCGTTGTGGCCATGAAGGTCCGAGAGCAAACTTTTCCCATCTTTACTTTATAATTGATGGTCGTTTACTAAAAATTTCTTTACTCTTATTTGCCAGTGTGACTGTAACAAAAGCATCACGATCAGCCTCTGCCTCTATAACGCTGACCGTGGTAGAGGGAAATCCGCCAGCTGTGTGGGTGGATTTAGCGCAGATGAAGGTCAAAGCAAGTGACAGAGTAATACTAGATGGATACTACAACTCAAGCGTCCAGCCTGGTAAGGTGGAATGGACTTGCCCTCAGGCACAAGGTACGTTCTAAGCGAAGCGAATCAGTGTTTTGCTGTACAAAATCCAGAGTCAGGATTTCATTGCATTCAGAAGTAGAGTCAAGAACTCTCTTCTGTTTATCTTTCAGGTTTCTCCACTGTTGACTTGACCAAATACACACTCGATGAAGAATATATCAGTGGAAGTATATCCTTTGCAATGATGGTCCTCCCTCAGTATGTTCTAAAACCGGGCAGTAGATATCGATGTAAGTTGACAGTGAGCGACGGAAGTAACGAGGGTGCAGCATTTGTAGTGGTAGAGGTGAGAACTGGGCCTAGTTCCGGTTCGTTCGAAGTTTTCCCGACTGCTGTGCAAGCGCTGGATGTCGTAACTATGACAGGTGAGTGACGAAAAGCACAATCGTGCAGTATGATCCCTTTGAATTTTTTTTCTTCCTCAAAGTTCGCGTGGGAGCAGTAAAAAGAAGTCAGCGTATTTAGTGACTGGCCTTGAGATGCTGTCTTACTAAAACCTAGGACAGACTGGGCACTCTCAAGAGGGCTCAACAACTACTTGCACCTAACTTTAACTGCCTTGTTACACTTGAGGAATATTACTTAAAATTTTGAGCCATTACTATCGAGGAAAAACTAACAGGCTCCCATGGACATGACCTATACCTGTTGAACCAAAAACAACCCGGAACTTGCTAATGACGTCCACTCGAGTGGTCGAATCCTCCAGCACTACCTACGAAAACGCACTTTGTCAGGAGGAACAACACCCAAAAAGTCAGTTCCTCAGGAAGAAACACACCCAGACAATCAAACCGTGCGACTTTCTTATCATTACCTACGTTCTTCGTTGTGAAATTCTACTTATCGAAGCCCAGAAAGTATTACTTAACGCCATATTAACCATGTAAGTGAACAAACTCCAACTAACTAAAATTTACGATCTATCTACTGCACGATCCTTCGCAGTAGATAGCGCTATTTATGCAATAGCGAAAATCAGACCTGAAAAAAATCAGGCCTGTACGGGATTCGAACCACTGACCTCTGTGATACTAGTGCAGCGCTCTACCACTTGAGCTAACAAGCCAACTGGGAGCAGGCCGTTAAGTTGATTCGTAATAAGCCCGTGATGATAAATCAGATACAATGAATGTATGAAGTTCATATATTTGAACTGCGGTATTAAATTTGCATAAATATTGTATTGCATAAAGTATTGCATAAATAGCGCTATCTACTGCGAAGGATCGTGCATCATACTTATTTAATACCGCGGTTCAAATATATGAACTTCATATATTCATTGTATCTAACTAAACTTTGTTATCAACTGACGAGGTGGTAGACGAAACTAGTTTTGAAGTTTTCGCAGTGGTGTGTTGAAAGTAGAGGTTAGTTGGAGTTTGTTCACTTACATGGTTAACTACGTTCTTGTTTTCAAACTTATAGCAAAGCAATGGATAACTGATTCAGACGCCGGCCCACTCCGATATTCATTTGGTGGACTAATCAGTCAAGATATCTGCGAGACGTATGGGCCTCCGTCTACTACACCAGAAAAGGAAGACATCGTTCCACCAGGATCTGGTCCAAACAATATCCTTCCCTTATGCTGTGTGATTGAGGATAAGTTCGGATCGTACGCTATCAAAACGTTCAATATCACTTCTGCCCCGCCGGATCCGGCGGATCTAGATCCAGCTGCTTTGGATAACTTGTTTGAAAATGCTATTGACGATAAGTTACTGAGTGGAGACACAGATAAAGCCATGGGAGCATTGATCAGCATAACAGGGACTGTCTTGGACGACTCCACTAACACATCAGGTGAGCGAATGAGTGATGGCGTATAAACCAAGCGATGGTGTATGAACCAATTATCTGAACCATTGTATGAACTTTGAATTCTATTTCTCAATTTTTTCAGATGATCTGAAGCGTAACATCTCTCGAAAAGCACAAGGAGCTATTTTACTAATCTTGGACACCACCACAATTGACCAGGATAATGCGGCTCCTATGTTGACTGCTATCGTCCAAACAGACGCAAAAGCTGCCAGCAACAGGTAAACCATCCGGGGATTATCTATGAAGGATAAACAGTGTACACAGTATGATCAAGATTCCAAAAGTCGCAAATGTTCGTTCAAATGGTGTCGCATGGTTTAAATGAAGACATTTAGATATTCTAGTCTTCTCGGATAGAGACGAATAAATGGAGGTCACGTCTCCTGCAGGGTTAGGGGTAGGAGACGTTAACTTCCCACCCACGAGATTACTATGTGATGGATGTCCTCCTCTGGGGTGGGATGGGTGGGTTTTGTTGGAGCTTAAACCTCGTAGGGGACCCATGTCCTATTGTTTCTGCTCCAGTACTTGGTACAAATCCTCAAATAAATAAATAAATATATAGATTTTGTGGATTCTTGTTGATATATTCTAAAATTTGATGTTTCTTTAGTTTTGAGCAATTTATTTCCATGTAGCTTTTGGACTTTGTATAGCTTTTGGACTTTGTATTAGCGCAATGCATCTGTAAATGTTTACTTAATCTTGGAGGTTATCTTTAAATTAGCTGTTAGTGCTTCTGATTGTTTATAGATGGTCATATGTGCCTCTATCTCGCAAAGAGCATGGGTGTGATGTCAGCTCCGAAGGTTAAGAAAAGACAACCCAATGAGAACATAAGCGCTAAACATTTTGGTAGTAGTAATGGAACTTTAGTTTCTGAAGTTGGAGCATAAGTTGGGAGTCAGTAAACGTTGTAACAGCAAAGGAGTGGCACATTTAAGGGGAAGCTTTGTAATCCAAGACTCCTGGTAGCCTTTGCTAAGCGAATTTGCAGAAGCTATATAACCTCAAACATCCCAACGTTAGAATTTGGCATCCACCTTAATTGACACGATCAAAGCATTTGCATTTTTTATTTCAACATTATAAAAATCAGGATTTTCATTTTCTCTCTAAAGAGTAGAGAGGCCCTTCTTAAAACGTCTCGAATATGTTGGTCTCCTTCGCAAACGGCATTCGGGGGGAGGAGCGTTGTGTGACGAGTCTGAGAACGGCTTTGAAGGAGACTTGAATGTGTAAGCTATAAGCTATAAAATTGAGCGCCACAACCCTTAAAGTGGACCATAGAAAAGCTCATTTAATCTATCCTTCCCTTTTTAATGTATTTTAGTTCCGGCGTGGCTCTTGCGGCAGTGAAGATTTTGGATGGATTTGGCGACAAACCTCTTCCCATCGAAAAAGCAAATAAATTTCTCGATTTTATCGGCGACCTTGCTGGCGATTCTGTAGAAAATGACACCAGCTTACAAGAGGTAGGTCAGGATACTCCAACATGGCATCTTTAAACTCTCCAAAATTAAGAGGGGAGGGGGGGGGGGAATGGTAATTGTGAAGCAAATTCAGAACTATAAAACCTTATTGAATGTACATCCACGAGAACCTAGTCAGGGTTTGCTTGGCAGGGTGGTGTTATTAGCCACTGATCGAAGCAAAAAATTAACCAGAGCACGCGATGACAGGATCACTAAATCAACTTGTACACTCTGAGCTTCCTTCACCGTCTGAGTAGGGATTCCACCTTTTTTAATTTTTCTCTTCATTATTCCACAAGCCACACAGGCCAACTTACGGAAATTCCTCTTTTGACGCACGTTAGGTTTAGCAGGAAATATAAGCTTTAAGAAAAGCTTGGTAATAAGCGTTTGAAACTCCTTGGATAACATGGTGTTCTTCTGATATGAAGTGATCCATGGAATTTCTTAAGGTTCCCATCTTTTCTTATTGAATCTTGCAAACAGCGTTTCATGCGAAAGGTTCCTAGTAGATCATATAAGACTTCTCTCGAATCTGGCGATGGTTTCTCGCTTCGATACTTTCCTCTGTTTTGCTTATTGAAAGATACATGTTTTGATCTTTCATTACTTTCGCTTACAGAACGTGGAAGCAGCGTTTGATTCTCTGGCGGATAATTTGGTAAATAATCTTTTCCTTAACGAGGGAAAGGAAATATACAATGAAAAACTGGGATCAGTTAAGGTGCAGTTAACAAACTTGAAGACTGTAGTGAAGGCAAACAGCAGACCTAATGCTCCCAGTTTCGATCCTGGCCCAGCCCTCGTGGGCCTTTTCAGTGGTCCAAGAAAGTGTCATGGAGGTAAAACGTGCCAGGGAGTGGTCCTGAAAGTGGTCCAGTACAAGAAGGATTTGATTGCAGTAGATAAAGAGAGGCAGGATAACCAAGTTGATATTGATCACACTCAGGTGAAGCTATACGTCATGCTTTTAGGTCGTAATCAGTTCAGTATTGATAGATTACCACGCTGAAACTCACTGCTTGCCGCGGCTTTGTCCATGATGCAAAAGCTAAACCCAACTGTGACTTAGTCCCTCGCGTTTCCTGCGCTTTCGGTCATCAACGAATACTTCCTTCGTGCTCTAAATTGATTTATCATGACAATAATATTGTAATTAATTTGTTTTCGAAATTCTTTATTAGGACACTTAATCGATATACGTTCCAACGAGGACGCCACCATCACTTATGGCCGAGTTCTTTTCTATTTAGTTTACCCATTTTAACTTCATGCTTACTTTGGTGTCTTACAGGTTCTTGGCATTGACTTAAAAGACCCAGTTTCAAAAAACCCTCTTCCAGTTAAGGGCCTTTCACAACCTCTTGTCCTGAAATTTACCGTGTCGGCCCCGCCGGTCGGTAAACGAAATGGCTGCAACTTCTTCAAAAAGAGTACAAAAGCCTGGGACAAAGATGGAATGACTGCCGTCGATGTAGGAAATAACACATTAGAGTGTCAGTCAACCCACGCGACATTCTTTGCTCCGTCCCATGATGCAAGTAACGCGACTAACGCGACTAACGCGACTAACGCCACCACTACGGCAGCACCAACTGTTAAAGGTAAAAAAGGTTTCTGCTCTCTCCTCCCCCCTAACAATAAAATTCTCACACACAAGTCATTTCAAGTTCCTCGCAAGGATCTCATTCACCCTCTTCTCCAATTCCCCTGTCATAATGGGGTGTCAATAACCTTGTAGTTAGGGAAATAAATTACAATGCTTTACAATGCTAAGGGCATGTTTGTATGGTGGCGGGAGACCCCAGGTGGGTGATTTAATCCGCCTAGGAGGGGTAACGAACCTGTCCTTATAACATTTCATATTACATTTGTAAGCGCGTCAGGTGTCATGTAATCTCGCCACCTTCATGTAAACAGCTTCTAGGTCGCGTACTTATCGAATTACAGACCGGAAGAAAATCCAGAAACGAATTTTAACTGAAGACAACTCCTTTAGCAACGTGCGTATCAGATCATCAGATGGGTTTGCCAGGGTACTCCTGTAGGCTACAATTATCTTAGAGGGCGCTACTGAGAATAATTGTCTCTTGTTTACAAGCGAACGAAGTTCTCCGATTTTCCTTATCCGACCTTAAACATTTTAACGTTCTTGTTTTGCAGCGACAATAAAAGAAAAAGAGGATAAAAGCATGACAGGGGCTATTGTGGGCGGTGTAATAGGCGGCCTTGTGTTTATCGCTCTCGTCATTGGTGTCGTATTGTATCTCAAGAAGAATAAGAATAAAAACACAGGGAGGATATCCCCCGAGGATCCATCTCACTAAGAAGTGAAGAAATATTTATAGGTCTCTCACCATTTACTGAAGAACACGCAACTTATTTTGTTAAAATATTATCTGCGAAAAAATTGATCATTGCGACAAAACGGCAACTCCAGACATAGGTTTGCTATCAATGTTAAAGGGTGTGAACTGTCAACTTGTGAACTATTGAAGACACTAAAAATCCTGGCACATCAGCGCTTGCAATTTTCCTCAAGTAGCTTAAATGGAAGCTGGGGCTAGCTTTTCATTGGCCAGTCCCAGAGTCTGGTTTGACAGATTTTAAAAAAGGACTTGTACGGGAAAATTTTTAACGGCGAAAATTTGCTTGCGTAGATGATGTGACAAAGGATTTTCCATAAAAAAAAAACCGTCGCGGATTGCAGGGAAACTCTGCAGGATCCGCCAGTATGCTTCGACATGAATTACGAATAGAATAGGTACATATGCATGTAAACGCAATTAAAAACAAAACTAACCATCGACACAAGCAGTATAAGTCATTCAAAGAAATTCCCATTAGCTTTTGGCTAAATGATATCTGTTTCATTGCCATAATTTTTTTTGAGGCAGTTTATTCTACACTTTTTTCCAACTGTTCAGCATTTTCAGTTCGGTTTAACATCCACCTTACTTTGTACATAATTAAATGTGTGTATCATTTAAACAGATTTTTTAATCGCTAGTATTCCAAGACTTTCGAGCCATGTTAGTGGAAGTCATGCATAAATTATGTTTCTATAGAAACGACAATTTCCGGTACAACAAGACTTAGAGAGGATTGTAAACTAGGGGAAAAAGATGAAAAGGATGCCTCAGCTGAAAAAATCTGCGTTAGGGACAGGTCGTCTGTGGTTCCCCTCTCAAAATCCTGCACCTGAGAGGCAATAAGAGGGTCTCAATCGATTGATGGCTTTTACAGCTAAAGGTTAAAATTTTGGCCATTTTACGCCTGGCAGATAGTATCTTTCCATTGTGGTCACCGGAGCCTTTTTTTTTATTGTTAACTTTTTTCACGACTCATGGTTAAAGCTTGTCAATTTTTACGCCTTACGGCTAGTTTCTTGGCCGTTTTACGGTTATCGGTTAACCATCTTAAGTGATAACTTTAGTCAAGATGTCACTAGTAGGCTTTAGCGGTGTGAACAAGAGAGTTAAAGCCGTTTCGACCATCTGCATTACATGCAATCACCCTTAAACCAAGCATGCGAATATGAAGTGATCATAACTTTGAATTCAATAGACGTGCACCCTGTGCATAAAATATCATTAGAAAACATTTGCAATAAACTGTCAATAGAGTGGTTTTGCCTCTGTGATATTTTGCCACCGTGTAGCTTTATTGGAATGGTCGTGATAAGAACTGTATCATCCAAGAAATGGTGAACCAAAGGGACTGAATCGCTCATAAGCTCTAGACACCGCAAAATATTTTGTTGCCTTTACCGAAAACCAAATGCAAATCGTAATACTTGTGTTGTTGTTTGAGATTCCAAAGACTGACCTGACTTTGCGGAAATAGTTTTAAGTTGCGCTAAATAAGGCAACGGCGCTAGTAGTTTTAAAATTGCTTAGCTTCCTGGCCACTTACCATGACGTAACGTCCTTCAGCCCAAAACATGGCCGCACTCAAATCGTATCATTTCAAACCCAAGGGCGTCCTAAACTTAAACAGGGAGGCAATTACCAAGGTAGCAGTCATTTGTGAATTGTGTGTTTCCCACCATCTGAGATGAATTCCGGGGCGTCTGCCTGTGCCACCAGAATACAGAGTTGGTTTCAAAATAGCGGCGCCTTTTTTGAAATTAGAGAGATTAAGCACCACGTATTTTTTTCCCGCGAACGGCAGAGAGGGACTTGACATTTCCCGCGTTTGCCTTTTGCCGGCCGCCGTTTCTACTCGAGGAGCACATTTTTCCCGTTTGTAGGGAACACGAAAATGTGAGTATTTGCAGCCCATTTTTACCGACTATTTCTACATTTTGATCGCCTGCTTTTATAGCTAAGCTTCGTTTATCATCTTACTTCTATATGAACTGCTTGTAAAGCTAACACAGTTCAAGTTCAAGCGGAAAATACATTACTTCTTTGTATCCATTATTTCTAGTCGCAGTGAATGGCGACCGAGAACATTTGTTCTGCCGTGTCGTCGGGAAGCTTAAACAGACGAACATCGCGGACGGAACGGGCGACAAACGGCTAGCCGACGTTCAGCGTTCGCCGTTTTCGCGGTGCTTAATCTAACTATTGTTGGTACATTTTTAAAATAATTCTAATATATAGATTTAGCCAACCCTAAAAGCGGAGCTCCGAATAAGTGAAAATTTTGCAATAAAATTTCTTTACACGTATTAAAAATTTTTAGCCAAAAATTCATTCAGTATAGATTAAACCCATCGACACTTATGTGTAACACGTGTCTGTGAAAAGTCAAAATTTTGGAGAAACCAAGAAAGCAAACACAACGCGCAGTAAATTTTTAAAAATCATCCTTTCCGAAAAACAAGCTCCAGTGAAAGAATATTAATTAAAGAACTTGTTTCCGACGAAAAAAGCGATAGGTGCATACTACCGAACGTTTTAGCTAAAAAATCAAGATGAAAGATAAAAATCGCTAAATATTTTCGAAATATGTACAAATGGGCCTGTGGATCATATTTCAAATAGAATATGCGAATTAAACTCAGTCGAATTTAACTCTATAATTTGAATATATCAACAAAGTTGAAATGGTAAATTGGCCACCGTTACGATTATAGAGGCTGACGTTTCGAGCGTTAGCCCTTCGTCGGAGCGAAGGGCTAACGCTCGAAGGGTCAGCTTTTATAATCGTGACGGTGACCAATTTACCATTTCAACTTTGTTGATATATTCAAATTATAGAGTTATCCCCACCGACGCAGCCCCAAACAGTTTCTTTAGAAACTATCAGCCTTTACGAATTTAACTCTGTTCCCTGTCGATATCCCCAGGCGCACTACTTATTTGCTAGACGAAGACGTCTATTGAGCGTTTGCTTAATTTCTTCCCTGATGCTCTTGTTTTTCTGTTTGTTTTTGGTTCTTCATCTTGGCTTTTCGTCACGATACTTTCACTTGATCTACGTTCCATCGTTTCATTGAAACACGACCCACAATATGCCACAGAGTTTCCTACTTTCCACCCTAGACTGCCCTGTTCGTTTTCAAAAACCGAACACCTCATACAAAAGTAATTACCGCACGTCAAACAACTGTATTTTGTCTTTTCAAAGCAAGAACTACAAATTCCTTCGTCTCCCACCATTTTTTTGTGCTGTTTCGGCTTTTTCACGCATGGTATGCATAGAATTCCTGGCGAGTTGTGAGTAATAAATGAATTATAATAATTTCCTGTAATTCGTGCATTAAGATGCGACGTTTGAATCAAAAGTCGAACCTAAGTCGAATCTTCGACTGTTTCAGTCGCAGATACGGCAAAAGTCGCATTAAATTTAAAACAGTCGAATTTAATTGATTCAAACGTCGCACTTCACATGCATTTAACTCTCGCATTAAGTTCGGCACATGTGAAATTCGACGTTTTAACCGGACCTTACATGTACAAAGCCCACGAGGTAAAATTCATCATGCTTAGATCGTTGCATGAAGCAAGATGGCGGCGACTCGTGTCTGATTGCGCTCCGTTTTAACTGGCACGTACAAGCAAAGCGTGACAAGATTAGCAGCGATTATGCCTACTGAAAACAAACTCACTATACAGGACTTACGAAGATTATAGAAAGAGGAATTCTTACCGATTATCAGACAAGAAATTAAGGCAGAAATATTGGCGCTGAAATCAAGCATCGACGCTCTGACTCAAAGATTTGTTGCTCTTGAGAAATCGCAATATTTGATTTCAACAAAATATGATAGCATCATCGAAGCCTTACAAAAATCCAACAGTCTAGAATTTACTGGTGTAACAATCAAGCCTGATGATAACCCCAAACAGATTGTTAAGGAGATTGGCTCGCTTATTGGAGTAGAGATCGAAGACAGCGAAATTTCTGCAGCAAACAAACTTCCTGACTCGAGGAAAATTAAAAATCGCATGATAGTTGAATTTCTACAGAGAGAAAAGAGAGAGGAAGTTCACAAAAAGCGAAAGAACTTGGTTGGAAAAAACACTAGCCATCTGCCTTAACAATCGGCTGCCGAAACAAGTACTGGAAATAGCAAGATATTCATAAATGAATCTTTAACTATCGCAAGCGATTCTTCGGGCGAATCAAAGAATTTAAACAGAAGAGCAATGCGAAGTTTCTGTGGACCAGTAATGGCAAGGTCATGCTGAAAATGAATGAAACATCCGCGACTCAAGTTTTCACGACACCTGAAGCATTTGAAGAGTACCTTGACCAGACAGGCAGCAGGGGTTAAACTGGAGTAATGTAATATTTTTTGAAGTTATGTAAAAATTTATAGGCAAATTCAATTGCCTGAACACATTACAGTTATTGCCCTTTTACGAATTAGATGAGAAGGAATTCAGCTTCGTTAATAATATCTGTTGTAGGCAACTTCCTGATCTAATAGAGTTCTATTTCTATAATCTGCTACCTAACCTAGACAAAAATGATGAAGCTGAGTCCGATATGATTGTTATTAACCCTAATTCTGATTATTTTGGTTTATCTGAGGTTAACAATAAATTAAGTAATTGCCAAGGCAAAGGTATTTCCCTTTTTCACTGTAATAGAAGAAGTCTAACAAAAACCCTAACCCTTTCAAATGATTTGCTATACTCATTAGACTCCAGGCCTGACATAATAGTCATTACTGAAACCCGGTTGAGTCCAAATTCAATTTCCAATGTAGATCTATCTAATTATCACCTTTTTCATACTGATTCACCCAATCTCGCGGGTGGTACAGCTCTTTATGTTAGCAAGAACCTCAAGGTTATTCTCAGACCAGATTTGAGAATTGATCTTCCATTGGTTGAATCATGCTGGGTTGAAATTGACACTTGTAATGGCAAGAAAAACATTGTTGGATGTGTTTATTAACACCCATCTGTAAATGTAGATGAATTTACACTGAAATTTGAAGAACTTTTAAAAGGAATGAAATTAACTAGGTATGCTGCATACATCCTAGGAGACATGAATATAGCTGTATAAATAAATAAATAAATAAATAAATAAATGAATAAAGTATCACACACACCAACAAACAGGCAGATATCTTGATATGCTTTACTCTCGTGATCTTCTACCTGTCAAAACTAAACCTACTAGAATCACTAATCATACAGCAACATTGATTGATCATGATCTTCTACCTGTCACAACTACACCTACTAGAGTCACTAATCATACTGCAACATTGATTGATCATGATCTTCTACCTGTCATAACTAAACCTACTAGAATCGCTAATCATACTGCAACATTGACTGATCATGATCTTCTACCTGTCATAACTAAACCTACTAGAATCGCTAATCATACTGCAACATTGATTGATCATGATCTTCTACCTGTCATAACTAAACCTACTAGAATCACTAATCATACTGCAACATTGATTGATCATGATCTTCTACCTGTCAAAACTAAACCCACTAGAATCACTAATCATACTGCAACATTGATTGATCATGATCTTCTACCTGTCATAACAAAACCTACTAGAATCACTAATCATACTGCAACATTGATTGATCATGATCTTCTACCTGTCATAACTAAACCTACTAGAATCACTAATCATACTGCAACGTTGATTGATGATGATCTTCTACTTGTCATAGCTAAACCTACTAGAATCGCTAATCATACTTCAACATTTGATTGATCATGATCTTCTACTTGTCACAACTAAACCTACTAGAATCACTAATCATACTGGAACATTGATTGATCATTTATACAGAAATACAGCTAATAGTTTGGTCTCTGGAATAACGACTCTCGACATCTCAGATCATCTGCCAGTTTTCTGCCTCGTTGACATAAAACTGAAAAAACTAAACCATCAAATATATTTTAGTGGACTATAGTACATTTGATGCAGATTTATACCTCCAAGATATCTATGCAATTGACTGGAATGGCATTACTGGGCAGTGTAGTGATTTACATGAAATAAGTGCCTGCACTATTGATGCACTCCAGTCAGTTGTTGACAAACATGCACCCATGAAGCAAGCCTCAAGAAATAAACGAAGACTCTTACAAAAACCTCGGATAACAAAAGGGATCCTCAAATCTATTACAACTAAACATACGCTGTATAAAACGCATTTTCTATCTAATGAACCAACCAAAGTCCTTGAATTGAAAAAATATTAAAATAGACTGAACTACCTTAAGAACATCAGTAAGAAAGCTTATCTACACAACACTTTGATTGGTGTAAGGGAAATTTAAAAGCTACATGGAAGCTAATTGGGGCATTGATTAAAAGGAAGGCCTAGGGCCAAACTGCACCTCTTAGAATAGTAAGGAATAACAGAACATATACTAAGAATGCTGATATTGCAGACCAGTTTAATAAAGACTTTGTTAATGTTGGCCCACTTCTAGCCAGCAAAATAATGAATACCAACGAAAACCCTAGGCAGTATATAACATCATCTCCAATCAATAGCTTTGTTATGTCCTCTGTCACTGAAACTCAGGTCTCTAATTTGTTTAAAAACCTTGATGCTATCAAGTCATCAATTGATATACCTAATAAACTAAAAAAACTCGCTGCTGATCCATTAGCAATACCGTTTACTCAAATTTACAATCAATCAATTGAAACAGGCATAGTACCTAATCGGTACTGAAGGTCTCACAGGTAACTCCAGTTTACAAAAATGGTGATGCCACTGACCCAGGTAACTACAGACCTATTTCAACTTTATCACCTTTCAGTAAAGTTTTGGAAAGATTAATTTAAAATCAACTATATGACTTCTTGGGAAAACATAGCATTTTTTATGAGTATCAGTTTGGCTTTAGGAAAGGGTACTCAACTGAACAAGCTATTTTAGAAATCACTGATACACTTAGAAAAGCTTTGGATAAAAAAAAATTAGTTACCTGTGGTCTCTTTCTAGACATTTCTAAGGCATTTGATAATGTGAATCATGACATTCTGCTCTCTAAACTCTACCAATATGGAGTACGTGGAACTCCTCTTGACTAGTTTAAAAACTATTTATACAATCGCTCCCAGTTTGTTAAGATTGATAATACTAAATCCAACTACGAAACTATCGTATACCGCAAGGTTCAACGCTGGGTCCACTCTTATTTTTACTTTATATTAATTATATAATTGTTCCAAGAAACTATCATTTCGAACTTTTGCCGATAACACAAACGTGTTTTACACAAGTGATAAGCTACAACATCTTGAAACAGTTATGAATGAGGAACTGGAATTAGTTTTCAAATATTGCATCATAAATAAATTATCTATAAATCTTGCTAAGACAAACTATATGTTAATTTCCTCTTCAAGATCTAATGGATGTATGAACTTGATACGTAATATTGAATGTAAAAGGCAAATAAAATATCTAGGTGTCTATCTTGACCAAAACTTACATTAGGGACCCCAGATTCAACGTATTGACAACAAACTAATGAAGAATGTAGGCATCATTAATAAATTACGATATTATGTTGACCTTCATACTTTAAGGCAGTTGTATTTCTCTTTCATTTATCCATATATAACCTATCGTATTGCAAGCTGGGGCAGTGCTTGCAAGACCACGTTACATAAAATTAAAACTAGAATGAATAAATGTGTTCATAGCAGAGACAATGCTATGCCTTACTTCAGACTTTTAGAACTCCTAACTCTTGAAAACATTTACAAATTCAAAGTAGCCATTTTCACACATAAAATAACTAATGACACATCAAATGTCTCTACCATATTCAAAGGAACCCTTACTCAAGTCTCTGAGGTTCACAGCTACAACACCAGATTTGTATCCAAACATAATTTTTATCGGCCAAGGAAAAACAATAGTTATGGAGCTGCTACTTTTGCCTTTGCTGGATCTAAAGTTTGGGAAAAAATTCCCTCTAAATTAAAATCTCTCTCTTACAATAATTTCTATGAGCAGTACAAACAGTACCTTCTAAATACCCAATGAGTATTATTTAAATTTACTGCCGTTACTATTAGCAATCATTTCTATTTTTATTATTATTCTATTAATGTTACCACATGAATAGTAAGAATGTATGCAGTTATAATCTTACTTTGTCCGCTACTCATTAGTTGTAATTTTACATAAATGTAAAGTACGTCAGTTAGTTACAAGTGGTAGTGACCAACTCGAAAGTTTAAGGTGGCTCGTACTAGTTTCCACGCGCGGGGAACAAATAGCTCTTGCGTCACGCGCGAGAGAAACATGCGAAAGAAGCGCGAGATTAAAATACGAAAATTTAAAACAAAGGTGGCGGCGCGAGGAGTTTTTCCTACTTATGTGAGAAGTTTACCTAAGAGCTTGTATTTGATGCGTTGAGCGGCCACTGTGAATGCAGGAGATAGAAACTAAAATAAAGAAGACTATTTTCGGAGAAGTAAAGGTTGCTTCACTTCACATTTAAGGTGGCTCGTAGTAGTTTCCTCGCGCGAGGAACAGATAACTCTTGCGTCACGCGCGAGAGAAACGTGCGAAAGAAGCGTGAGATTAAAAGACGAAAATTTACAACAAAGATGGCGGGGAAGGATTTTTTCTACTTTTGTGAGAAGTTCACCTAAGAGTGCGTATTTGATGTGTTGAGCGGCCACTGTGAATGCAGGAGATAGAAACTAAGATAAAAAGACGATTTTCGAAGAAGTAAAGGTTGCTTTACTTCACATGTAAAAGAAATAATCAACCGATATGAAATCTTGCGACGGCGAAAAAAGAAGAACTCAAGTGAAGGATAATCTACCTGAAGTGGAAGAAGACTTTGAAACTTAAAGTAAAATAATATGATATAGCCAGAAGTCGTGTGTAGGATTTTTAAGATGAGCCCGGGAGGCTGTCTTTGACAGCCCTTTAATGATTTTCTTAGCAGTAAACGTCTGTAAACATCAGATCGTAGGCGCTCGCGCGAGCACACGCAATTTTCAGTGGTAGCTATAACAGATCATGAGCAAATGTCGATCTTATAGAATCCAGATTTTTAAATGCGCGAGAACGCGCGTGGAAATTGCTAAACTTACGAAAGCTATTGCATGAAAACCAGTCCGGTGACCCCTTCTTTTTATTGTTCCAATATGATAATAACGTCGAAAGGAATCATCAGAAAAAAAAAAATAGAAAATTCTACGGAAGGAAATTTGCGATGTGTAAAAATTGCCTTTTTTCTAGATTTTTTGAAATTCCGCTCCGTAGAGTTTTTTAAAAATCTTTGTGCATTTTCCTTTTCAAGTGCCAAAAGCAATCACCGAAAAATATCACGGTGTCACCGGATTAGTTTTTGAATTAATTAAGCCACAAGCAAAAAATGCGTCTCAATACGCCTATGAAAGCGTTGCCATGGAAAATGCTAGTGACGAAATGACACCTATTTTTGGATAACCAATTATTATATAATTCAACCCCGTAAAAGTGTTCATCTGGCCTTGGTTAGTCTTTCTGTTGTATTCTTTCAAAGTTACAAACCATCAAAAAGATGAAAACCGGTACGAGCCACCTTAACTGCTTTGGTCACTGCGCACTGTTTATTTTTTTATTATTTATGTAATTTCTTGTTTCTTGTTTATTTTTACTTTTGTAATCTATAGTAATCTTTAAAGGCTGATAGTTTCGAAAGAAACTGTTTGGGGCTGCGTCGGTGGGAGTAACGAAATAATTTGGATATATCAACAAAGTTGAAATGGTAAATTGGCCACCGTAATGATTACAAAAGCTGACGTTTTGAGCGATAGCCCTTCGCTCCGACGAAGGGCTAACGCTCAAAACGTCAGCTTTTGTAATCATTACGGTGGCCAATTTACCATTTCAACTTTGTTGATACATCCAAATTATATAGTAATCTTTGTTGCACTCTCTTGAGATAGTGCAAAATAATTCTGTTCTGTTCTGTTCTGTTGTTTACTTGCCTTCACGGCCAGAAATTGTGCAGCGTTATGTTGAAAATTCTGAAAAAACTTCGATTTGACGCAAAATCTTCTATTAAACAATACTTTTTGAACACATTGTTACTCGAAAATAATGTTTACCGGGCCATCGAATCGTCAAATTGTCGCTAGGCCCTGCTTGAAGTCCGAAAGTTCGGTTTTCAGTTTGCGTCCATAATTCGCATAGCCTTAGAGGATCGTAGTGTCGATGACTCGAGAGCTTATTTTGTCACCTTTAAGACCTTGATATCCATTCTTTTCCAAGCAGAGTATTCTATAGCATTGTAACTTTACATTCTGAGTTTCACAAGGTCTAACTCGATCGCAAATAAACGAACAATCCGACCTGAAAATTTTGAGAGTCGGCCGCTTAGAAGCCATATTTTTAAATTTGATCACAGGCTTACCATCTTAAATATCCGTGGTTTCGGGTTTTTATGGTAACGGGTCCTGTGGCATTTACATGGCCGTTATAAATGTAGTTCAAATATATTGCCTCTAGAATCTTTCGCTAATAGTCAGTCTTCAAAAAAACTCAGGTTCGAATAAAGCTTAATAGTTCATTACTTATTTGGAAGTGTTTTTTTTCTGCCAGAAAGCCTCAAAATCTCTCGTTTGGGGCTTTCAAAGTTTGGCGGTTAATTCGGCTCGCTCTCCATAGTTTAAAAACGCGACAAGGCAGGGAGCTTCTGTATCCAGATCACACACCACCTCGTACTCGAGACAAAAATGTTTTACCTTCTAGGTCTTATTTTCCCACCGAAATTCAACAGGCCACAGCAGGATTACCCAGCTGTTACGGTGACTCGGTTTTGAATCATTCCATTCATCGGTTTACGAGAAAATGGAACGCAAAGTCGTAGATTTGGAGCTCTTCTAAAGATCCGGATATTAGAGGTCATCAAAGGAATTCCAAACATGCGTTTCAGTTATCGTATCCAACACTTAAAGGGTTTTCCTGAGAATGTTTACTAAAAATTTCTCGATTCTTATTGGTCGATCTTGGCTACGACATCCGCCGGAAGTACAAAGTAGCGCTTTTGGGGTCCCGACAGGGGTTACAATTTTGTACAATTTTCACATTTTTGTACCTCGGGCAGGGTGGCTGGGTCTGAACTTCGATAACCGAAATGCAGTACTGGGCACTCTATGGCAGGGTTCGACACTTGGCTACCTGCATTACTAGCCACCGTGCCCGTGATTTCTAAAATTTACTAGCCCGAAACACAATTAACTTGGTAGCCAGGATCAATTTCCCTCGAGGTCTACTTCAACCCCAAACACGCAAACCTTCCTCTAAACTTATTGGCAAATTTTTACTAGCCTCGGGCTACCGGGCAAGCGGAGATGTCGAACCCTGCATTACATGGTAGGGTGTTAAGACTTGGACGGTCTACAGGGTGCAGGTACAGATACTTCACGCCTACATGATGAGAGGAAAGCGAAGGATAGAGCTGTTGAAGTCCTAAATGTATTAACTTTCCTAAATTTAAAAGTCCTAAATGTAATAACACTTGGTCCTAAATGTAATAAAGTCCTAAATGTAATAACATTTGGTCCTAAATGTAATAAGCCTCTAATACAATCGTTCCACTGCGCTAATGCATTTTAGAACATAGCTAGCAGAGTCGCGCAATCAAATTCATTATACGTAAGCGTGCTCAAAATCCCGATAGTGCACGCTGATAGCGTCAGCAAATCCGACTTCGCCAGAATTTTTTTTTTTCGCGCGAGCGGCCATTGTTAGTGCGGGGAAAAATAAGACATTTCGCGACAATAATGGATACAAACAGAAACTCGGCCTGCTAGTCCGAAAACGAAGACAATGTTTCGACCTTTTCCCATGGGCTAGAGTTCTTAAATGAGGCAGAAAAAGAGAAAAACAAAGGAAAAGGAGACTCGGCATCAGCGCCGTCACGATTCGCTTCAACTGATATTGTTGTCCGTTTTTCGCGTCGCATTTGATGCACAATTCCACCGGCTATGTTCTAAAACAATTGGTTTATGCTTTCAGCTGTGCATTATCGAGTTATGGAGCACGTGGGAAGTTTGGAGAGCACTCAAGAAGCTAGAGTTGCCCTCGGCTATCGCCTCGGGCAACTCTTACGCTTCTTTCGTGCTCTCCAAACTTCTCGCGTGCTCCATAACTCGATAGTGCACGCTAAAGCATGAACCAATTGTTAAGTTGTTAAAGCGGACATCCATACTGAGGTGTTAAAGTGACAGCTGTTGCACCAAAATATCCTCTGACCAGTATTCATGTAACATTGCGGGCTCGCTGATATCAACCAGCATCTTTTTAGTTACTATTCGCAAGTCGACTAGCATTGGCTGGAGTCCGTTATACTGACAGCATCCAATGACAGCTGGCAAAACAATGAGTACGCTGACCAATACCACTATGTATCACTGGCTCAGACTCTTAAGTACAATAGATTTTGGAAAAATGTGATAACGTTATACTTGTGCGATTAGTAATGGAGGTACAAGTCATAAACCAAATTAAGGTTACCATGCACCTTCAGGGGTGTCTCAAGTGTAAGCGATGTAGCGCGTCCGGTTTAAACAGCTGTAGATATCTAAAACCCTATATCAAATTAAAGCTTATAGGACTGGCTATCAGACTATATCAAAAATTTTGAAAAAAAATGAATCGTCGAGTTTTTCACGACTTCTAAATGCGAGCGCCCGAATCACCTTTTAAACGTTACATGTCACTGAGCGAATTTTGTTTTTCGCTTATTTAATGTCTTCCTCCGTTTCCGGGGCCAAAGCGCTAAAAAAAACGTGTCTGCGATTCGCCATATTCAATTTCAGTGAAAAGTTACAGAACATTTTTGAAATAGGATTAAAAATATGTGGAATGATCGTACAATAATCGCTCTTGAAAAAAAGTATTTAGAAATAAAAAATTTGGAAACACATTTTTGTTGTTTATATGTAAAACTAGTTACTGTCAAAATCTGAGAGCAATCGAACAAATTCCCTTTGACTTGTAGCTCTCAAAGGGTGATTCGGGCGCTCGCATTTGGAAGTCGTAGGACTCGTAGGTCGCACAATTTCCGGGATTTGATATGAATCTTTTGCCTTTACTTTTTAGACCAGGACTTGTTAGCAGGCACATTTTGTTTCCCAATTCGGACCTCGTGACAGCTCTCCAGAAAGTTATTGTTTTCAAATCGTTGAATATTTCTTTCGTTATATGATTAGGGACGCGATAATTTTTCTCCCCGAGCGAAGATAATTGGGAACAATTGTGTTTTCTTGATCTTGAAATGCATGCAACAAATCCAACAAACAAAAAAGGTACTGCGTGGATCTGCATCAAATTATATACTCAGTTACTTACATTTAACAGGTGTAAATGTGCTGACCAGCACATTCAAAATGCTTGTCTATGTCAAAGGTTGTTGATAATGTACCGATCCCCAAAAACTCACGCAAAAAATTGTGCTTTTGCTTTCTCTGAGATGTGAGTAAAACTAATCGCATGAGCCGTTTTTAATGGTCTAATAAGTGATTTCAAGAAAAAATAGAGAAACATGGTTCTCTCGACGCGCTGATCTCCTTAACGATCAAGCATTAAATAAAACAGCATAACCTGACCCTGAAACGGACTTTTCGTCCACTGAATCGGCACCGTGAGAGTGACATGCGCGTAGAGAGCATAAATTTTCCGTTTCAAATTACCTGGCAGTAACACAAAAGACTTGCCCATTAACGTTTTATCGACTGGTTTAACTGACTTTGAAAAGATTCTTGAGTTCATGCAGCAACAATTGATTGGTGATGATAAAAATAGTAATAAGTGCGAAAAACATTTCAAGAGGCTGTGAAATATTTCCGGAAGTTTTCTTTGAGATCTACCTCGAATGTAATACGCTAATACTTGCTTTGATTTAACATAAGATTGAATATGTTAGCCGTTATGGTTTTAATAGCGTTACAAGCATTATTGCGGGATAGGTCTGTGGCTCATAAAGATCGCGAAAACTCCGAAGGGAACAGGAAACCCTCTGCTTTAGCAGACGACGTCTATGAAGCACTGCTCGACCTTGTTGAATACGTGTAGCTGCCGTGCGATACTGGAAAGCCGGCGAAAGGATATCAGTCAAAGAACTGAGATCATGGTGATAAGGCACAATATTACGAGGGGCGTCGAATGTTAAAATCATCCGAGGTGAACAAAGTAGAAGTTGAAGAATTTGAAAAGACGAAAGAATCTGGTGCGGGGATGCTGGCTTTCTCTCTGCGGGACATTAGATAGACAGATAGACGTTTATTAAGAAGAATACCTTAATAGCAGTTAGAAGCTGAATTGCAAAGGTGTACAAATTATGTAATAGAACTATACAATAAAATCAAACCTAAAAGGGAAATAATTTACATATACATTTGTAATAAATGTTAGTTAAAATGTCTTGCGCTTGCTGAAAGTATCTCTAAACCGATTTGTTTTAAAGGAAATTATAAATGGTCGGCGTCGTCGTAACTCGATAAGTTGATCTCGGTTATCGAAAGGCAGTAAGTGGTACAAACAATCCAAGGGATTGGAGACGATGTTGTTAAAGAATTTTAAGCAAAGGTCTTCTTTCCGATCCCTTAGGGTTTTCAGTTCTGCCATCTGAAGCACTTCTATATAATGATTATCATAACCGTATATAATTTTCAAGGCTCTCTTTTGGACACGCTCTAAACTTAGGCTCAAAAAATTGGGGAGACTATAATGGTAGACCTGACATCCATAAAGTAAGACAGATTGAATACAAACAACATAACAATTAACTAATTCTGGTGATGGTATCTTAGCTCGCTTTAACTGAGTTAAAAAGTAAAGGCGCTTAGCGGCCTTTTTAATCGTGTCAGTAGCGTGAGTGTTCCACTTGAGGTTGTCTTGAAAATACACATCCATTAATTTCACGACACTGACGGCACTAACCTTAGAGCCATTAATTTCTATGAGATCGTAGGAAGGAGGGGAGCGCACAAAGGAAACTCTTAGCTCATTACATTTTTTCGGATGGAGTTGAAACGAGTTGAGTGTTGACCAGGTAGCTACTTCGTTTGTCATAGACTGAGCATTGGGATCATTCACGGTTTCCGGGAAACGAGCCCAAAAGCACCTGATCAAAAACGACCACGATTCCTCGTTTTGCCAAGCTTCGACATACGAGCCTCGTTTTTCCAATCGAGCCTCGATTTTTCAATCGTGCCTCGATTTTGCAATCGAGCCTCGATTTTGCAATCGTGCCTCGATTTTCCAATCGAGCCTCGATTTTCCAATCGAGCCTCGATTTTCCAATCGTGCCTCGATTTGGGAGGGAGCCTGGGGCGAGCGAGAGCGGTCATGTTCTGGAAAAATTCTCGAGTTTAATTTGTGAACTCGGGAAGTTTTCGAGGAAAGAAATAAAGAAAAAAGGGAGAAAGAAAGGAGAGTAAGAAAGAGAAAAAGAATGAAAGACCATATTCTGGTCGAACTGCAAATTTCCTAAAATTCCAGAGATTATGTGGTTCGCGCCATACGAAAAAGACAAGAAAGAAAAAAACAAGAAAATAACAAGATCGATGAGAGTTCTTATCAGTTAAAGAAAAAATTATATTCTGCCTTTCGTAGACATTCCATCTTTTTTTAAAAAAAAAAAAAGCGAAAAGAATGCGAACGAGAAATAGCCCGGCATCGAAACTGGATTTTTGGGTGGTCACTAACACTTCGCCTTTTTTTTTCTTTTTTCCACAGTTTAGGTATATTTGAGTGATTCAGCTTTCTTTCAGTTTTCGTTCATCTTTCTTTCCTTCGTTTATCATTAACACAGTACGTTTCATTTTATAGTCTAACAACTAAAAGAAGTCGTGAAGCTCTATTTCATGCTATCATTATTATTATTTCTTTCGTGGCACAGATTAAAAACAACGTTGGGGTTTAGCTATAATAGCATTTGTTAGTATAACGTAATGTGTTTGCAGATCTGTTTTCTTTTCTCCTAAATCTTTAGGTTATAGCAGCATCCTTTTCCGATCGCGTGTCGCTAAAGTGCCTTCTACAAGAACCTTCTACAGTCCTCCAACCCACGGTAAGTTCTTCTACAAGCTCCAAGCAATCTTGGACGATCTTTGGTTGAAAATATTCAACATTATGATCATGGATGACTTTGACTCCAATATCAAAACAAGTATGGGGAAGCGCTTGTTAAAAGTGGCTACACATTTTGGTTTAGAGAATGTGATTGAAGAACCGAGTAGGATTACGGAATCTTCAAACACAACCATAGACCTGATTTTTACATCCAACAAATCCAAGGTGAAACTTGCAAGCGGTCATGACCCAGGGATTTCTGATCTCCATCTTGAATATGCTTTGGTGAATTTGCGAAGGCAAAAGTCAAGTCCTGTGATGAAATAAGTGACTTATTTTAAGAGCCTTAACTCTGACCATCTAAGACAGGACCTCGATACATCACCCTGGAGTATTTGTGGAACTTTTGATGACGTGGATTATGTTGCTTGGGCCTGTGAGTATTTGTATAAATACATAATGAATGAGCGTTTAAAATCCTGTAAAGTAAAGGTTCGCACCAATGGACTGAAGTGGATGAATAGCAATATCATCAAGGAGATGAATAGGAGATATGTCTTGTTAAGAAAAGTTCAGCGGAACCCAAGTGATACAGATGCATGGAAACGGTATAGCAAAAAACGTAATCTTGTAACTAAGATCACGAGAGAAGCTGGAGCTGAATATTAGAAAGTTAAATTTTAAAGTGCAAAGAGCTCAGGTGACTTTTGGAGGTTGGTACGCTGGTGAAATGCAAGGCAAATCAAAAGGCAATGTGAGTGCAATTAAAAATGAGGATGGAATTATTACAATACATTTTAAACACAAGGCTGACAGTTTCAATGACTTCTTCTCTAAAGTTGGTGAGAGGCTTGCAAATGATATTCTAACAGATACCAGTGGTAATGAACACCAGCACATTTACCAAATTACACCTACTATTGAGCCAGTACAACTTAATGTCCACAAGATTAAAAGGGTTATCGATAAAAGAGTTAAGCCTGGAAAAGAATGTGGCCCTTACAACATTACCCCAAGGGGACTCAAACTTGAAGGAGATGCTGTAGCAGTTGGCCTGTCTTGTGTGATGGAAGTAAGTTTAAAATCCCCAATTTACCCTCCTCGATGGAAGCTGAGTAAAGGGAAAGCTGTACCCAAAAAGTTACATAGCTCTTAAAGAGGTAACTTTAGGCCTATTTCTCTATTGTTTATTCCTAGCAAAGTGTACGAGGGCATAACAGGAGATTCCATTGACTGCCATTTTAACAAGTCCAACAAAAGCCAGTGGATTTTTAAAACTGGCAGGTCAACAGAACTCTTAATGCTGCACCTGACTGAAGTTTGGAGACACGAACTGGATAAAAACAAAACTGTGGGGGGTACTGTTTATAGACTTTAAAAAGGCATTTGATTACATTTGTCATAACACGATGGCCCTCAAACTCCAAGCCTTTAGATTATCAGGGAACCAAAACAATCTGATTGAAAATTACTTATCTGAGAGAAAACAGTTTGTTGAGGTTAAGGGGCAAAGATCTAATGAAGTGACCGTCAAGTTTGGCGTACCCCAGGCACAGTACTTGGCCCCAGGCTTTTTAGTATTTACGTCGATGATCTGCCTGAAGTGCCTTGTTGTGGAAAGATGGAAATGTTTACTGATGACACAACTCTATATTGTATAGGCAATTCCATTGATGATGTCAGCCTTAAGATCTAAACTTATTTAACTGATATAGCTAAGTGGTGTAGCAGGAACGTTTAACAATTCATCCCGATAAAACTGAGGTTATGCTTCTTACCCGTAATGCTTTCATTGGTCCTTTAAGACCAGTCAAACTGGTTGGTCATGCCATTAACTTTGTCAACAAGTCATACTATCTTGGGTTTATGATTTACAAGAAGTTAAGCTTGGACCCCACATCAAAGATCTATCAATATCTATGGTCAAGAAGGTAAAGCAACTGCGCAGGTTCAAAAGCCCTCTCTCTCATATCTTGGAGTCCATATATTTTAAGGGAATTTTACCAAGCATCACTTATGGAATTTTTTGTATGGGGTAAGCAAAGTTAGGTGTTTTAGAGAAAATTCACCTGAGGGCTGCCAAGGTTATCTTCAAACAACACGGAGGTACTAATTCCCAATCAGTGATACCGTCTTCTTAGAAATCCATAAGTTATTTCTATAAGATGAGGCTCCTTTCTCTGACACACAAAGCTTTTTATGGGATCAATCCTGAGCAGGTTGTAACAATTATTAGGAAAAGTCCAAATATACGAAATATGAGGGACAATTTCAAACTAACTCTGGAGCTACCAAACTCTAATGTTGGAAGACTGTCTTTTAGACATAGGTCTGCAATAGCGTGGAATTCTTTGCCTCGTTCAGTTAAGAACGTAGGGGATAATAACAGATTTAAGAAAAAACTCCGTTCTCTTTCAACAATTATTGAAAAGATATCTTTTAATCAAACTGCTCTAGTTGGCAACAAGGATTTGGTAAATTGTAAATATTTTTAGGAATTTTATCTTACTACCTCTATTGAAATTTATGCTAGGATTATAAACCAGTTTGAATCACTACTCACATTTTAATTTATGCTAGGATTTTTCTACTTTTTTTTGTAATTACTTTACTTAAATAGAAGCTAGATTTGTCGCAGGTCCACATCAGCTTAATGCTGCCAGTAACCAACCTGCGTTACCAAATAAATTATCTATGTATGTATGTAGGTATGTATCAACTATTGTGTTTCCACACTTGTGTTCTCGTCTCTTGAGTATTAAGGCTCTAGAAGAATCCTTTTTCAATTTATTGATCTTGCAGCATGCCGCTAAATTGCCTTTTGTAAGATTTGTTTCGCAAAACAGTATTTTATACACAAAGTTTTTGTCACTATCACCTAATGTTTTTTCTCACTTGAGTTCCTTTTCCTTGAGTCTTTAGGCTCTAGCAGAATCCTTCAGTTTCAATGCATTGATCTTGCAGCGTGCCGCTAAAGTGCCTTTTGTATGATTAATTTTTGTTGGAAAACAGTATTTTGAATGCACAAAGCCTTTGTTACTATGACCCATTGTGTTTTCTCACTTAAGTTCTTTTTCCTTGAGTCTTTAGGCTCTGGCAGAATCCTTTTTCAATTTATTGATTTTGCCACTAAAGAAAACAGTAACTTTAAATAAACAAATCTTTGAAATAGGTCGATCTGCAAACTTCCTTAGGTTATAGCAGCATCCTTTTCCGAGTTATTGATTTTGCAGCGTGTCGCTAAGTTCCTTTTGTAAGATTTGTTTTTGAAAACAGTAGTTTTTAAAACAAAAAGCCTTTGTTACTATCAACTCGTGTGTTTCCACACTTCTGTTCTTTTCCCTTGAGTATTTAGGCTGTAGCAAAATCCTTTTCAATTTATTGATCTTGCAGCGTGCCGCTAAAGTGCCTTTTGTAAGATAAATTTGTGTTGGAAAACAGTATTTTTTAATACACAAAGCCTTTGTTACTATCACCTAGTGTGCTTTCTCACTTGAGTTCTTTTTCCTTGAGTCTTAATTAAGGCTCTTTCAGACTCCTTTTTCAATTTATTGATTTTGCCTCTAAAGGGCCTTTTGTAGCTTTTATTTTGGAAGACAGTATTTTTCAATAAACGAATCTTTGTTTTAGCATCATTTCTTTTTTTGGGGCTTGAGTCCTAAGGCTCTTCCAGAACCCTTTATCAATTCGCACTTTGGCAGCATACTTTCAATTCTGTTTGCCGCTAAAGTGCCTTTTGTAATATTTATCTTTTCATTGTTAATTAATTAAAAGCTTTGTTGTTATTACTTTGTGTTTGGAGACCTATGTTAATAAAGACATGTCTGTTTCAATTCATTTTTTTAGCATCTTGTCACTACAGTGCCATTTTAGTCTCCCATTTCCCTCTTCATTTTGAGGACTCCGTTTCTTTAGGAAAACTGAAGACTGACCTTATATTATCAGCATCTTTTTTTTGCTCGAGTCTCTAAGCACTAGCAGAATCCTTTCTTTTTTATTTCAAAGCTTGCCGCTAAAGCGCCTATTGTAATTATCTTTTCAAAGCAGCATATTTTAATTAAAAGCTTTATTACTTGTTGTGTTTGCAGATCTACGATTATAAAGACAATTCTTCTTCAATTCATTGTTTTAGTATTGTGTCCCCAGTGCCTTTTCAACTTAAACAATTGTTTTCAAAATTAGGTTTTCTCTGGCAGGGGTACACACCCAAGAAGCACAATCCGCGTGGGCCAATTTGAAGGCTCCAATTAAGGCACGGCGTGGCATAGCACGTGATGACCTTCAGTCGTACCTTGATGATAGGATGTGGAGGCAATGGCGAGGTCTAGATAATGTGATTGGTAATTTTTTGCCTGTTTAAGCCTCGCAATATAGTAACTACGTAATTTAGGTTAATTTAGTTTTTGAGGCCAGGAACAAGGCGATAAAGAGTACAGTGGAATTCCGATTTCTTAAACATCTAATAAACATAAGAGCAAGTTAAATCAATCAAAGTCATCAAAGGCTGCGAAAAAATCGGACAAAGAATTCAGTGCAGTTCGTCTTGGGATAAAGAAACCACTTTCGGTAAAGTTATCGGGAGGCTCGAGAATTTGAAGGATCGGGGAATATACAAATGCCTCAGAAACTACTTTCAGAAAATTATTCTACCTAATAAATTATAATCACCAAACTCAAACTCCTTGAAATTTGTTGTGATAGCAGGCTAGCTCCTGAATCGCGAGTGTGTGATTAATTTTTTAATTTTCATTTTTTTTTGTAACGCCTGTCTCATTGACTGGTACTTAGCCTAGTATTTTATCAGCACTTTGAGTACTACTCAAGGGGTGGGAAGACGATGGCTATGCTATCACTGTTCTACCTGTTTTAAAACGACTTTACAAAGCAAGGCAAAAACTGCAGAAATCACCAAAAACCACGTCGGACATACTAGGAGTGACTAAGTTTTGTCATTCTTATGTTTAACATGTTCGTATTTCGGAATACTTAGTGTTGTAAATCGACCATATTTCGTTCCCCATTCCTTATAACGCATTCAAATTCTCAACGGTTCCTCGAATAAATTAACACCGGGTCACACAACGGGTGACGTTTCCATGAAATAATAATACATTTCTTCTCTAGACGTGAGCTTTACTACTTTGGACGCCCATGTCCCAACTGTCTTCTTTTTCCAAACCCCTGCGGTTTCTTTTTGTTGCGCACTCCGTGAACACACTTAAACCCCTATCTAATGCAACTTCTAGAGTGGTTTGGAAAAGCTTGAGTATTTTTATCGCTCATAACCTTTACTATATACAATAGTGATGTGATAGCGGAAATAGTGTTTTAGTATAACATCCCACTGGGGCCCCCCTCCCTTCCGACAATGAAGTTGATTGGTATCAGCTTTCTTATTCATTTTATTGAGCGATGGCTGGTTGATTTTTCCACCTCCCACCTTCTTCCTTTTCCAAACCACTGCCAGCGGTGTTTTCTTCTTTTGCGTAATCGAAATGTAAGGAATAAAGAGCTGTGCGAATAGACTTAAACCCCTAACTAACGCCACTTCTTGAGTGGTTCGGGAAGGCTCAAAACCATTACTTTACACAAAAGCGATGTGTGATAGCGGAAATAGTCTTTTGGTATATTACTCCACTGGGCCCCCCCTACAATGAAGTTGATTGGTTTCGGTTTTCTTATTCACGTGCCGGACTCGTGCTTTTAAGGCAGAACAAAAAAGGGCCTGTTCGATTGGATTTCATCAATAAATCACTTGACTGAATTGACCAAGGATATTCGAACATGGGAGATTCAGGCGATTCCAGCTCTGGAAGCGATTGCGGGTCACCTCAGCCGATAGGAAAGTCAACGAGTAAAGTGTTCGTATGGCTGAAGGGAAAGGCGAAGTGTACACCGCGTGGAAATCCGTGGGTACTGCTGAATCGCGAGGGTAGAGTGAAAGACATTAAAATTGGAGGCAACTATTCGAGTGCAAAGATAAAAGAGCTGGTCAAGGAAAATTTTGCTGGACTTGCGGCTGTTGACTTGGATAGGTAGGTTAAGTACCAAAGCACTTTATCCCGCATGCAGGTTGTTTGCATTGAATACTGAATGTAAACTCAGAAGTGTGTGGTCACGTAAAACCCAGGTAGAGCAAAACAATTCAAATTTTAGCCACGCGACAAAGGATTCAAAATTTACCACTTATACTTTAGCTATTTGTTTCGGATCATTCATTAAAACCAAAGTATGAGCAGTGAACTTGCTACGAATGTAAGGCCTGCAATGGAGTTAAATGTGCACGTAATATATAAAAACAGCACCTTTTATAACACGTGTAAGGTTGGGCCGAAATTTAGCCTGATCCACCCCATTTAGAGTCATTCGACGCAACGTCATCAAAATTAAAAAAGAAAGGAATTATCAGTCGTTACTCGAAGACTTACTTTAAACGGATTTTCAGTTTGATCAGAATACTTATCGCTCTAAACTACGCACAGATCTGAATCTTACCGAGACTGTTTCGATATTTAACTTTTCTTATCTCTTCTATTCTTGACTTTACCTGTGCAATGGTTACACAGTGAAAACAGGCAATTGGTAAAATTATTTAATTAAGGAAAGCAGGAATCTCAACTAGAATTTCCAGATTGACAGGAGGCTAATCATTGAGGCAGGGGGAGTGGGTAAAGGAGTAGAGGGGATTATGGACTGGAATAATACATGCCAAACAAGTCTAGAAACTTATCATTGATCATCTCTATTTAGATTTGCCCCATACTTTATTTACTATTTAGTGAATTCAAATGTTATTTCATATAGCCACTGTAAACTGTACGTAGTGTCGATGTTGAACTTTCCTTTCCATAGAATTCGTCTATACAAGTCTACGAGCCGTGGGAGCAAAATGGAAAAAGTTTACAGAGGCATACCAGACGCCAAGGAAATATTTAGAATTTATGGCAAGGGGAGTTCCAATTCCAGGCGCATATACATGGTTTTGCAACACCCGAGAAATGGAGGTTAGTGTAAACTTTAATAATCAATCAAGGGTTTGTGTCATTGCAGTCAGCACCAAAAGATCGCATTGAGTGCATACACATCTGTGTCATGTGACCCATAAGTAAAGATAGTAAAAGCCAATTTTGGCAAAGCCACAAGATAACTGTGCTGCAAAGGCTGGTCTTTAGCAAATTTGCATGTTGACATGAATATAACTGTAGTGGAGTAAAATATATGGCTGCAGTACCCACAAATGCCTGTTAGAATTGCAATAACAGCGTCCTGGAAATAACAGCCTCCTTGAAGTGGAAATACATTTTCGCTGCAACTAAAAAGAAAATCACCAGTGGTCTTTGAAAGACAAAAGCAACAACATAACCCAATTAATCTGCTGAGAAATAAAAACTTTGATATTTAAATTCTGACTTTTCAATATTTACCCTTTTAATGTTCATTACCACTGATTGGCCGACTGGCAATAAGGATCTTTGCCTCTTAAAAATTTTCAATATTTGTTTGTCAGATTTATCAATAAAAAACTAGTAATTCTCGCATCTTTCCACTATTTTAATGGTAATTCAAATGGCTGATTTAAATTCTTTGTTTTATTTTTCATCTCAGGATCTAACCCTAACCCTGAGTCCATACCAACACCAGGAGTTACCAATCCCAACCTTCCTTCTCTCTCTCTTCAAATGAATCCCACTTCCAATGCTACCTCCCTCCATTCTTCCACAAACCAATCACAAGCCTTCCTTCCTTCTGCTCAGCCCAATCCCAACCTACCCTCTACAAACCAACCACAACCCTCCCTCCCCTCTGCTCAGCCCAGTTCCAACCCAGCCTCTATAAACCAACAACAACCCTCCCTTCCCTCTGCTCAGCCCAGTTCCAACCCAGCCTCTACAAACCAACAACAACCCTCCCTTCCCTCTGCTCAGCCCAGTTCCAACCCACTCTCTACAAACCAACAACAACCCTCCCTTCCCTCTGTTCAGCCCAATTCCAACCCACCCTCCACAAACCAATCCCATCCCTCCCATCACCCTGAGCAGCCCAATTCAGACCCACCATCCACCAACCAATTCCAGCCCTCCATTTTCCTAGCTCAGCCTAATTCTAACCCACCCTCCACAAACCAATCCCAAACCTCCCTTCCCTCTGCTCAGCTCAATTCCAACCCTTCCTCGCTTTCTCAACAATCAACCACCCACCCAAATCCCAGCTCATCTCAAACAAGTGTGACAAACTCAGTCATCTAGCCAGGGACTTCCAGTGATGAAGCAAGGGTGGCAAGTGGTGTTGTTAATCAAGTGGACTTGACATTGCCTACAAGTGAATGTAAGTGTTTGATTGATTTGCACCCTAGTTATAAACTTAGTTAATGTTTTTTATTCAATCTTCCATTTGCATCTTGACTGGAAGCAGGTGACCCATCTGCCTGTATATGATTATGATGTGACACAATTCAAAACTGTGTTGTGTTCTTTTTTGAACAGATGGTGTTTCTGCTTTTGATGACATGGATACCAGTGACCTCGACAGGAGCTATTTAGCTAGTAACCCAGTAAATGTTGACTCAGGTAATACCATGGTGAATGATTAAACAGCATCAAAATGCTGGTTTTTTTATTTTTCCTCTATGACCCCTCCCCCCCCCCAAAAAAAAATCATGATCTTTGGCTATTGCAGACCAAAAACCCAATCCTGATTGGAATATCTAATAGTTATCTCTGGGGTGGGTAAGGATATTTTCTGAAAAAAGCATGCACATTACACTAGAAATCAAGTTTAAAACTGCAGATAGTTTACATAGATGATTTCAAATTGTATCATGTAATACCATTTATAAGGCAAATTTACAGAGCACTATTAAAAGCCAGTGTTTTAAGTCTTAACACTGAGAAAGTGCCCTAACAAAGTAAGCCAAGTCAGATTTACACATAGGTATGATGTAAGTCAACAATATTTATGTGAGACTGATCAAGAAATTAAATCAAAAAGGAGGAAATTTTTACACCATATATTTTTTTACATTTATTATAGCATGTCATTTAACTGGCACAGAACAGTGGGAAACAGGTATGTTTCTATAAAATGGATTAAAAAACAGATACACTTAAAAAAGCCAAAGTGGGATTAGCTTGAACATAATTTTATTTATGTTCTGTAATTTAATTGAAAAACAAGAGAGATGAACAATTGGGTCTCCTGTTGATGAAGAATAGGATAATCTTCAGTATTATGGTAGAGTACAGTGTGATATAGACAGATAGACTGACTGACTCGTGCAGTTTTGTAGCATGAAGTAATGCACAATAAGTAATGTTCTTGAAATTCATTCAATTTTGTGCCATTACATTTAAGCTGGGGTTGTAGAAGAGGATATGAGTTCCTTAGGAGTTCTGGATCTGAATACTCGAGGTATGTTGGAAATATTGTCAATAATTCAATAATATTTTCAATAATTTATGAGTTCCTTAGGAGTTCTGGATCTTAATAATCAAGGTATGTTGGAATTATTGTCAATAATTTAATGCAATTACATGCAGGGCTCTTCCTGGATGATGACATTAGATAAATTTCCACCAGATACAAAACAATATTCATGCCAAAAGTAGCATTTGAACCTAAAATAGAAAGCTTAACCTTGCTTATACCCTATGTAGTTGTCTGATTCATATTTCAAACTACAGCAAGAGTTGGGGAATGGAAACAAAACAAAAAAAAAACAACAACCCTTAGAAAATTTTGGCACAGGTCCTTAATGGTGACAGTTCAATTGAACACCGTTACTATTTGTAAATAATAATATTGCATAAAACAAATAACAAAAGTGCTAGAAATCTGGAATTGGAGTCTAAAATATACTTGTTATTTCAAGAAGGAAAATGCAAGAAGAGTTTGGAAAAAACCCAACCCTTAGAAGATTTTGACACAGATGTCCTTAAAGGATGACAGTTTGATTGAATACCACTACTATTTGTAGACCACAATATAATAATTTTGTAGTGCAATGGAGTGTGGACAGAGCATGGGATGTGCTTTACTGTGAACAAGTGCTGATGGAGGTGGCATCAGCCCATGAGGATATTCTCCTACCAATCTTTTTGAACTTAACATATGAGGAGGTTTCTGTTAAATAGCGATGTTATGTTTGCCCGGATGGCTTGCAATTTTCAAGGAAACTGTTGTAAATAAATACAGTTAGCATGCCTAGGTGTCAATGTGTTGAGTTAATGAGAAGTAAAATATATTAGCAGTCACATTTGAAACAAAAATAGCCTGTAAACTTTTGTGAAGCCACATTTGTCATATGTCAATTTCACTTGCTGAGGAACAGACCCATTTGGAAAAGTATACTACAGTTACTGTCTGTCAACTTTAATTTCTCTAGGTGACATATAGTCCTAATGCATGCATTGCAACAATGCACTGTGTTGCATCATAACACCAAAAGAAATAACATTAAATCTAACTCTACTTTAATTTATAAATTTGTGTATCTAGATGTGTCACCAGGCCAGGTCTGACCAGAGAAGCATGGTTACAGTGATCCTACAAGAAGGTGACAACATACCTGATGTGATAAGGTGACTATCAATAGTTAATAAAAGGTTATTTTTATCTCTAAAAGCAGGCTGCACTCTGCAGAAACAGCTTCCGATTACACTAAGTCACAGTGACAAAATAAATAGGTTAATATCATAGTTCATAATAGTTAATTTTTCTTATTGAGAGACATATGCATGAACCGTGCCTTTAAAATTTTCTGTGTATATAACTTAAAAACACATGGAGACATCAAAAGTGACCATGCTTACCTGGTGCAATGTGTACCCACATGACAATTTTTTTGTACATAGAAGGTTACTCCAACTGACTGGTTTCTGTGTTTTCAAACATACATTACATTATAATTTGAAATACAAACATCACGCACAAACATCACTCACAAACATCACAAAGGGTATTCAAGATTTTTAATATCCACTGTATGATGCATGCATGCTATATTTCACATTAAGTAGTAAATAATTTTAATTAGTAATCAAATATGTTTATCTCTCTCTTAAATCATCAGGATTCTGAATATTCTACATGGAATCAATCATGGAAACTTATACTTTTGGATAACTAAAGAAAAATCCAGATCTGGGAGAGAAGATATTGAATTACTATCCGTGTTTTGGATGTTTACTAAGATACGAGACAAAAAGGTCAAAGTTAAAAAAGTTTCCTAAGTCTTAATGGCTAAACATCAAGATTGTAATGTAATTCTCACACTTTACTAATATTTAAAAATGGATACATCTGAAGTACTGATATTGTGTACTGTAAAGAGTGTGTGCATAGATATGTTTCTTCATTATTAAGGGATGTTGACATCTCCTGTTCCCTTCCAGGATGTACTTATAATAGGGTGTTTTACTTTCTGTAGTACTGAGCATATCAAAATATCCCGTTATCTTCTAGTCTATGTTGTGTTTCCTTATGCTATATTTAGTGCCCCATAACAACCTCTACGCACCAATAATAAATGCAATAATGCCCATAATTGTCAATGTTCTCAAACTCTTCTTACCATTTTATGTTATTTTTTATGACAGTGAAAAGAAAATTTGGAAGTGCTGGGTCCGATTTACTCATAATGGCACCCACAACTTCTCAGCCTATCCTTATAGAGCGTTTTTGTGGTGAGCATTTTAAGAATGTAAATAGCCTCAAAATACAATTTGTTGAAAAGGTTGGTAAATGTTAATGAAAGGAATTTTATATTGATAATAGTAATAAGCTTTTCTTGGCAAATAACGTTCAGTTTGGAATGTTTGAAAAGGATCCCATGCCTGCAAGTCAGTCTGTATTCATTCAATTTTAATGTCATCACTATGTGTAGGCACAAGTCAAAACAGACAATAAACATAAGGAAGTTTGAGGAAAAACTCCCATTGCTTTAAAAGCGCTTCCCTTACCTTAAGTCTTATATTAATTTAAAGATAATGTACTCTTTAATTTTAAGGTTGACTTGCAGTCATGTACAATATCCCAAGCCATTATCAGGCACCAGTATACTACCTACATACCAGTTTGACCTTGCATAAATTCTGCCACTTTTTGGTAAATTGTTTTAATATGTCTTTTTGGCCCCTTTTTAAAAATTGAACATCATAGGTTGATATTGATCTGATTTGACTTAAAGATGGCTGGAAACAAAATTGTTTTATTTTGGATTCTTATAACAAGGAGACAACCTAAAATTGGCAACAAAGGAAGATGTGGTGGATGCAGTAAAAAGGGCAGCAGATGCTGTGGATGCATTCACAAGGGAATGGTAAGAGGTCTTTAATATTCGATAAGATAAAGGTAGAAATAATTATTTCCAGCTTGTTACCCATTGACAACCTTATGATCTTACAGAAAATTTTCATAAACTCATATAGCTCAAGTCTGATGTGTTATTCATACATCAGATACTAAGCTGTGTCAAACAATGTCTTGTTCACAATTAACAAACATTAAAAAAACCTAGGTGTATGCAAATTATGTGGTTTAATATGTTTTGATTATCCAGACAGATGCAGCAAATCAAAGTGAACACTGGTGAGATTCACCATAAGTTATTCATTGTTTCCAATAGGGAGAGGTTAGAGCAGGATCATTCACTTAAGAGGGAGCAGGAGAGTGCATTGCAAAAGGCAATAGAGGATGACAAGGTACATAGCTTTTCCCAAATACTTACATTGCACAAATAATGCCAATATCAATTATGTCAATCATGGCATGATTACCTGTTGGAAATAAACAAAAATAAAGAACACATTAGGAGAAAGTCAGGCAATGAAATGAGGATTATTTTTAGAAGGCTTCCTTTAAGACTTCAGGAGCCAAAACAAGCACCAGCCATCAAAGTATGGCCCAAGTTTCAGAGACATATCCCCAAACAGGAAAGGAAATGAGTGAAATGAAGTGATTCAACATAAATAATACTTGTTACCAAAAAACTGCTACAATTACCACTTTCTCTTTTAAGACTTAGCAGCAGAGATTTCAAGATCTTTTTTCTACATTATCAATGAAATATTACTGAGGTTGTAATGTATTTATTCTGTCAGATTAAAGAATCAAGCAAGATAAGGAAGGCCCGACAAGCCAGAGTTACAAATGTCAGTCGGGAAGGAAAAAAAGAGAAAGTGAAAATCATCCTCCGCCACTCAAACGGCAAGGAAGAGCGCCAGTTCATCAAAGGTGCCTTCTTCCAGGTACATATAAACAATGATAAAAATTATTAAACTTTAAATAGCACTTTAATAAAATTATGTAGACATACAGTGATTGGCAGATAGCTTTTTATAAAAAGAAATCTAACCTTTTTTCCTGTCTAAATGATATAGGAAGTATATGACTGGGCAGGCTCCAACAATGCTCTCCCATTACACTTCTCTATCCAAAGAGGTAGGGAAGTGGTAAAACATGGAGACCTTGGAGAGAGCAGAGGTGCTTCATATTCATGAGAGAGTAAGTAAATAATAATATTGCATAAAACGAATAACAACTACAGTGCTAGAAATCTGGAGTTGGAGTCTAAAATATACTTGTGTTATTTCAAGAAGGCAAATGGAATGCCTTTGGTGAATTCAAATTTGTTCAAAATACCCTTTTAATCCTGATTTTTAGAGGTGGTGGAAAAAATATGGCAAATGATATGCTATCTCCTGGTATTTCTTAGCACAAAATTAATCATTATGAGATACATAATACAAGTATGAATTTTGAGGGAATTTTTGCTTGCATATTCACCAATGTGTCTGCATGAGGTTTGAAAGTCACAGTGGTAAAGTGTTCAAACAGCTACCCTGGTAAATACTGTGGAATGTATGTATTAAACCTTATCTTTGATTCTGTTAACTTGTTTTTTTTTTTAATCCAGGATGAGGCAGAGATTAAATCCCTTCTGGGATCAGAGGTTAGAAAAAAGTGAATACACATAGTAACAACTTATCTTTGAATGTATGATACAACACCACATATTAAGTAAAGTGTATGCTCGGACTGGTCAATTTGCTGCAAATTATCTGCCTATGAGTGTGTCACATGAAGCACAATGGCACAAGGATCAAAACAGAAAAAAAGAATGTGTATTATTGAAGAAGTAAACTGGAAAGCTCTTATCACCATAGCCAGTCTTTAGTATAAACCGTTTCTTTCTCCACACAGCCTAATTTTTCAGTTTGATTATTATTAAAAGACAAAATCATCTTTTTTGACTATTCATTTTGTATACCCAGGTTGAAAGTTTGGGTTATGACCTGAGTTTTATTCATAGAGTTAAGCATAAATTTTGAAATTGTTAATGGTGAGGAAATAAGAAATGTTAATTCTGGGTCACATGATGGCTTTCCTCATTTTGCCTGTAGGTGACATTCAAAGGAAATATTCCCGATTTGCAGTTGGAAGGTGACCCTTCATCCACAATACTAGGTGAGGAATACAAATATTATGTATTAAACTAGTAATTACCAAAAAATGAAAAAAACAATGTAAAGAATAAAAATGAAGTACCTTCAAATGAAACTGAACATGCATGAAAAGCAGACCCAGTCTTATCAAAGGTAATGCAACCCAACCAGAAAATTACAGGTAATCTGCCTTGCTCAGTGATAATAAGCGGAAAATAAGGACAAACATTAGGACTACATGATGTTCCTAAAAACAGAGATAACATCTTTCTTTAAAAAATTTCAGAAGAAATTGCCTTAATGCCAAAAATCAACACTGGTCATATGTTAAGTTATGTGTTGAGGGCTTATTAATTTCATATTTGTTACCTGATAAACAATGAGAGTCGCCATACAATTCTGTAATTTACTGGATAAATCATCATCACCTGTATTGCTTGAGCAATTATAGTAAAATATAGGTATATTAAATTGTGTATTTTTACATACTGAGACTAGTTCTCCTCCTGACAGATGAAGATTCGAACACAAGCAAAACAAATGAGGTAAGGGAAGTAGTGCACATTAAAATGTCACGTAAAATTATTGGTAGTATGCTACATTATGAAAACCCTACCATAACATATTGCATTGTATGTTCCATAGAACATTGACCAAAAAAAGTTGACTTAAACTTAAAAAACTCGCATGTCCCTTGGGACGAGGTTCTTTGTGGGCCGTGACACTTAGGCAGACTGACGGGTCCCTTGGGACAAGGTTCTTCGTGAGCCGCGACACTTGGGGCAGACTGAAAGGTCCCTTGGGACGAGGTTCTTCGTGAGCCGCGACACTTGGGGCAGACTGACAGGTCCCTTGGGACGAGGTTCTTCGTGAGCCGCGACACTTGGGGCAGACTGAAAGGTCCCTTGGGACGAGGTTCTTCGTGAGCCGCGACACTTGGGGCAGACTGACGGGTCCCTTGGGACGAGGTTCTTCGTGAGCCGCGACACTTGGGGCAGACTGAAAGGTCCCTTGGGACGAGGTTCTTCGTGAGCCGCGACACTTGGGGCAGACTGACGGGTCCCTTGGGACGAGGTTCTTCGTGAGCCGCGACACTTGGGGCAGACTGAAAGGTCCCTTGGGACGAGGTTCTTCGTGAGCCGCGACACTTGGGGCAGACTGACGGGTCCCTTGGGACGAGGTTCTTCGTGAGCCGCGACACTTGGGGCAGACTGAAAGGTCCCTTGGGACGAGGTTCTTCGTGAGCCGCGACACTTGGGGCAGACTGACGGGTCCCTTGGGACGAGGTTCTTCGTGAGCCGCGACACTTGGGGCAGACTGAAAGGTCCCTTGGGACGAGGTTCTTCGTGAGCCGCGACACTTGGGGCAGACTGACTGGTCCCTTGGGACAAGGTTCTCCGTGAGCCGCGACACTTGGGGCAGACTGAAAGTTCCCTTGGGACGAGGTTCTTCGTGAGCCGCGACACTTGGGGCAGACTTAGAGGTCCCTTGGGACGAGGTTCTTCGTGAGCCGCAACACTTGGGGCAGACTGACGGGTCCCTTGGGACAAGGTTCTTTGCGAGAAGCATTATTTTGTGCAGACTTACTTAATGATCTTCATGTGATCTAGTTCTCATTTTAACCAAAATAATTTAAGATATGTCAATATACATACAACTGAACAAAATGAACTGTCATGGCTTCCTCCTGCATAACACTAACATCAACACCTGACCAAATAATATTAACAACAGCAAGGTGGAACAACTGACAGTATCTATTATCACTATAGTTTTAAATAAGGGTCATGCTATAATGTAAACAACTTATCAACCTAAATAACTAAGTAAATAGAGATCATGTTAGTAACATCATTTTCCAAGTGTGTTTAGTAAAGGTATTGAATGCCCTATTTTAATTTGCCATTGAAATATGAGGTCATGTAATTAGATTAGTTCATGTACATTTCATTAGTGACTATTTCATTTTATAATACTATATCTACGTTATAATAGTCATGGTTATAAAGGAAAGTAAGAGATTGAGGCAGTGGCATCTTGGTTTTTGCCATTGTCCCTTGTTGTTAAAAGTAAGTTACACGTGACTCTTGTGGATGGCATACTTCCCTTTACTTTTTATCTTGTTTCAGGAACCACTACCAGGTACATCTGGAATTATTTTTGCACAAGCAGGTGAGAAGCATATTATCTAATAAGTAAAATAACCAGTATTTTACCAACCAGTAAGGATACTGATTTTAATGTTGGTAAAAGTGGCCATCTCTGATGATAGTTGATCCACTGGCATCCTACTGCATTTTAGAGGATAACATGGCGTAAGGATGTCATTAGAGCTACAAAAGAATTTAATCAGAAGGTTGAACAAAATGATTAGACTCTATTAGAAGATATTGAAAGAACATGGAAATGTATATTCTTGACCTGGAGACCATGGATTATGGAAATTTCCTACTGACCCTTTTAACTAAGGCCCCTACTTAACCTGGCAATCTATAAAGCATTTCCCTCCAAACTGGGACAATATAATTAGCAGAGAAATATATGATTGTGAGTCAACAGCAAGAAAAATGTCTAAAATTATAACTTTTTCCCCAGAAGAAGGACAAGAAATAGAGGAAAGTTGTGTAGACATCAACAAGGAGGAGAAGAAAGTAGAAGAGAAAAA